>NW_024112310.1:0-9815 GCF_003073215.2 Triticum urartu | reverse complement strand
CGCCTTAAGCAAGATGACATGATGTAGAGAGATAAATTCATGCAATATGAAATAAACCCCATCTTGTTATCCTCGATGGCAACGATACAATACGTGCCTTGCTGCCCCTTCTGTCACTGGGTAAGGACACCGCAAGATCGAACCCAAAGCTAAGCACTTCTCCCATGGCAAGAACTACCAATCTAGTTGGCCAAACCAAACGGATAATTCGAAGAGACTTGCAAAGATAACCAATCATGCATAAAAGAATTCAGAGAAGATTCAAATATTATTCATAGATAGACTTGATCATAAACCCACAATTCATCGGTCTCAACAAACACACCGCAAAAAGAAGATTACATCGAATAGATCTCCACAAGAGAGGGGGAGAACTTTGTATTGAGATTCGAAGAGAGAGAAGAAGCCATCTAGCTACTAACTATGGACCCGAAGGTCTGAGGTAAACTACTCACACTTCATCGGAGGGGCTAGGATGATGTAGAAGCCCTCCGTGATGACGGCCCTCTTCCGGCGGAGCTCCGGAACAGGCCCCAAGATGGGATCTCATGGATACAGAAAGTTGCGGCGGTGGAATTAGGTTTTTGGCTCCTGTTCTGATCGTTTGGGGGTACGTGTGTATATACAGGAGGAAGGAGTACGTCGTTGGAGCACCAAGGGGCCCACGAGGCAGGGGGGCGCGCCCCCCACCCTCGTGACCACCTCTTTGATCCCTTGTAGTAGGGTCCAAGTCTCCTGGATCACGTTCGGTGAGAAAATCACGTTTCCAAAGATTTTATTCCTTTTGGACTCCGTTTGATATTTTGTTTATCCGAAACACTGAAATAGGCAAAAAAACAGCAATTCTGGGCTGGGCCTCCGGTTAATAGGTTAGTCTCCAAAATAATATAAAAGTGGAAAATAAAGCCCAATATAGTCCAAAAAATTAGATAATATAGCATGGAGCAATCAAAAATTATAGATACGTTGGAGACGTATCAGTATTCTCTGCAAGCACTGAAATTATCGGTAATAGATAGTTTTGTGATAAGATAATTTGTAACGAGTAGCAAGTAATAAAAGTAAATAAGGTGCAACAAGATGGCCCAATCCTTTTTGTAGCAAAGGACAAGCCTCGACAAACTCTTATATAAAGGAAAGCGCTCCCGAGGACACATGGGAATTATCGTCAAGCTAGTTTTCATCACGTTCATATGATTCACGTTCGGTACTTTGATAATTTGATATGTGGGTGGACCGGTGCTTGGGTACTATCCTTACTTGGACAAGCATCCCATTTATGGTAACCCCTATTGCAAGCATCCGCAACTACAACAGAAGTATTAAGGTAAACCTAACCATAGCATGAAACATATGGATCCAAATCAGCCCCTTACGAAGCAACGCATAAACTAGGGTTTAAGCTTCTGTCACTCTAGCAACCCATCATCTACTTATTACTTCCCAATGCCTCCCTCTAGGCCCAAACAATGGTGAAGTGTCATGTGGTCAACGTTCACATGACACCACTAGAGGGATGGCAACATACATCTCATCAAAATATCGAACGAATACCAAATTCACATGACTACTTATAGCAAGACTTCTCCCATTGTAACACCCCGGATGTAACTTTCCCAATTTGTACTCCAACTCTTGAGGTTTCCGGCGTTAACTTATTTTATTTTCTCGGGTTCGGGTTTTTGTCTCCGTGTGTTGTTGTTGTTGTCATGCATCTCATATCATGTCATCATGTGCATTGCATTTGCATACGTGTTCATCTCATGCATTCGAGCTTTTTCCCCGTTGTCCGTTTTGCATTCCGGCGCTTCGTTCTCCTCCGGAGGGCATTTCTAGCTTTCTTTCGTGTGTGGGGATTAAACATTTCCGGAATGGATCGAGACTTTCCAAGCGGCCTTGGTTTACTACCCGTAGACCGCCTGTCAAGTTTCGTATCATTTGGACTTCGTTTGATACTCCAACGGTTAACCAAGGGACCGAAAAGGCCTCGTGTGTGTTGCAGCCCAACACCCCTCCATTTTGGCCCCAAACCCACCTAAACCTGCCCCATCATCTAGAGCGTTCGATCACGATCGGGTGGACGAAAACCGCACCTCATTTGGACTCTCCTAGCTCCCTCTATGCCTATTTATACCTCCCCCATTTCCAAATCCGGATCTCTCCCCGTCCAACCCCTAAAAAAAGGATCTCCGCCGCCGCCGGACAACGTCCGCGCCGAGCCGGAAGTGTCCGGATCCGCCGCCGCCTACCGCCGCCTGCCACGTGGCCATCGCCTGTCCCCGCCGCCGCCGCGGCCCGGGAGCCCGAGGCCGGCCCCCGCGGCCCACATCGCCGCCCACCGCCGCCTCGCACCAGCTCCGCCATTCCGCCCGGCGCCGCCCCTATCCTCCGTCTCCGGCAGCCCGCGCCGCACCGCGCCCCTCGCCGGCGTCCGCCGCTCCGCCGCGCCGACGTCGCCTCGCCGTCGCCCGCTCCGCCCTGGCCCGCGCGCCTCGCCGGCCGCCGCCTCCATCGCGCCGCCCCGCGCCGGCCGAGTCCCCGGAGAGCACCACCACCAACTCCGGCGAGCTCCAAGCCCCTCCGGCCGTCCTCGAAGTCCGTGCATGAACAGTACCCGCGAGATCCCGATCCGGATCTGAAAATATCTCAGGGTTGACTTTTGCCCGAAACCCTAATCCATGTGCTCCTGTTCATCGCATCATAACTTTGCAGCCGTAGCTCCGTTTTTGGCATATAGCATATCAAAATGTTCATCTCAGAGAGTACATCATTTTATTCCATTGCATCATTTTCATTTGAGCTCATCTTGATGCCCTAAATGCTGTTAGAAGAGGACTACTTGAGATAATTGTCAGATCTGCTACTCCATTTGCATATTTGTCATTTTTGCCATGATTATTGTGTGCATGATATGCCCATGAGCTCTACATATGTTTTATTAAGGGTTTTGCCATCTTTCCATAGGTGCAACCCATGTTTTGTTAAGACTCGCAATAACTCAATCAAATTCCACAAAGTCAAGTGGTCACACCATTCCGACCGTGAAGCTACCTGGGAACGCGAGGATCACCTCCGTTCTGAGTACCCGGCGTTCTTTCAGTCCTAGATCTCGGGACAAGATCCTTTTGTAGTGGTGGAGTGTTGTAACACCCCGGATGTAACTTTCCCAATTTGTACTCCAACTCTTGCCGTTTCCGGCGTTAACTTATTTTATTTTCTCGGGTTCGGGTTTTTGTCTCCGTGTGTTGTTGTCGTTGTCATGCATCTCATATCATGTCATCATGTGCATTGCATTTGCATACGTGTTCATCTCATGCATTCAAGCTTTTTCCCCGTTGTCCGTTTTGCATTCCGGCGCTTCTTTCTCCTCCGGAGGGCATTTCTAGATTTCTTTTGTGTGTGGGGATTAAACATTTCCGGAATGGACCGAGACTTGCCAAGCGGCCTTGGTTTACTACCCGTAGACCGCCTGTCAAGTTTCGTATCATTTGGACTTCGTTTGATACTCCAACGGTTAACCGAGGGACCGAAAAGGCCTCATGTGTGTTGCAGCCCAACACCCCTCCATTTTGGTCCAAAACCCACCTAAACCTGCTCCATCATCTAGAGCGTTCGATCACAATCGTGTGGGTGAAAACCGCACCTCATTTGGACTCTCCTAGCTCCCTCTATGCCTATTTATACCTCCCCCATTTCCAAATCCGGATCTCTCCCCGTCCAACCCCTAAAAAAAAAGATCTCCGCCGCCGCCGGACAACGTCCGCGCCGAGCCGTACGTGTCTAGATCCGCCACCGCCTACCGCCGCCTGCCACGTGGCCATTGCCTGTCCCCGCCGCCGCCGCGGGCCGGGAGCCCGAGGCCGGCCCCCGCGGCCCACATCGCCGCCCGCCGCCGCCTCGCACCAGCTCCGCCACTCCGCCCGGCGCCGCCCCTCTCCTCCGTCTCCGGCAGCCCGTGCCGCACCGCGCCCCTCGCTGTCGCCCGCTCCGCCCCGTCCCGCGCGCCTCACCGGCCGCCGCCTCCATCGCGCCGCCCCACGCTGGCCGAGTCCCCGGAGAGCACCACCACCAACTCCGGCGAGCTCCAAGCCCCTCCGGCCGTCCTCGAAGTCCGTGCATGAACAGTACCCGCGAGATCCCGATCTAGATCTGAAAATATCTAAGGGTTGACTTTTGCCCGAAACCCTAATCCATGTGCTCCTGTTCATCGCATCATAACTTTGCATCCGTAGCTCCGTTTTTGGCATATAGCATATCAAAATGTTCATCTCAGAGAGTACATAATTTTATTCCATTGCATCATTTTCATTTGAGCTCATCTTGATGCCCTAAATGCTGTTAGAAGAGGACTACTTGAGATAATTGTCAGATCTGCTACTCCATTTGCATATTTGTCATTTTTGCCATGATTATTGTGTGCATGATATGCCCATGAGCTCTACATATGTTTTGTTAAGGGTTTTGCCATCTTTCCAGAGGTGTAACCCATGTATTTTTGTGATGTGTGTGGTGACTAGCACAAGCTTGCGAAGTGAGGCACTTGGTAGTGCTGATTTCAGGGACTTAGCAATTCCACTAAGTCCTTGGGCTGTTTATTTCATATGGCCATATGTTCTTGTTGTTTCCGGGTGATCCGTGCCTCTTTTGAGGATGATCAGTAAGGATGTTTTGTTAATCTTGTAGTGATCTATCCATCCATGTCTTTGTTTGCAATTATGGAGCAACCTAGCTTGAGTCAATCGAGCTCTACTTTTGCTACTTTGTGAATCTGGGCAGATTGTCAACTTGTTTGCAATTTTGCCGATGATGTTGTAGTTGACCCGTGCATGCTATGCTATTGTTCTTGCCATGTCTAGCTTGCATTTTGTGTGTTCTTGATAGATGTATGCTTAGCTTTTCATGTCTTGCTCCGTAGTGAGTGCATCGAGCTCGTAAACATGCCTACTTGATATCTGTTTTCAGCATGCTCCAGTTTTCACTAAGTCTGTGATCTGATTATGTTTTTGCCATGTTCACATGCTCGCAATTGTATTTTTTGATCCCTTTTGGCTCAAGGTCACTAGGGGACTTTTGTTAAGCTCTTTGAGTAGCTCCATGCCATGCTTTACTTTGCCATGTTTGGGTCTTGTAGCATGTAGTTTTGTGGATCTGAAGAGAGCTACCTGATCTGAAATTCCAGACAAGTGTTAATTTCACCAAGTCTGAAATCTGTTTGCCATATGCATTTTTGCCATGATTGTTTGAACCTGTTAATGGATGTATTGGTCGTAGCTCAGTGCTAGACTTTTGTTAGGCATCATGAATGCATCCCTTCCATGTATTTTGTTGTTATGTTTGAGTGTTGTAGCATGTTCATCTCATTGCATTTAGATGGCTACTTGCTGTAAATCGCAGACCGGTGTCATATTTGTTTTGCTTGCCATTTCCAAACCGTAACTCTGAATCTGGCGTTCTTTATATCGTTTTCAAGAGATTTCATCTCATCTTTCCAGTGGCACACTTGGCTTTCCAAGTTGAGGCCAGTATCTTGCATCCCTTGTCAATTCTTGCATATGCATCCCTCATCGCATCCCGCATAGCATACCATCCTTGCATCATATTGTTTGATCCTTGCACGTGGTTGATTGTGTCCTTGTTGCTTGTTTGTCTTGTTTGGGTAGAGCCGGGAGACGAGTTCGCTAACGAGGAGCCCGTTGAGTTTGCTCTCGAGGATCCAGTCAACTCTGACAACTTTGCAGGCAAGATGATCATACCCTCGAAATCACTACTATCTTTGCTATGCTAGATTGCTCGCTCTTTTGCTATGCCATTGCTACGATGCCTACAACTTGCTTTCAAGCCTCCCAAATTGCCATGACAAACCTCTAACCCACCATGTCCTAGCAAACCGTTGATTGGCTATGTTACCGCTTTGCTCAGCCCCTCTTATAGCATTGCTAGTTGCAGGTGAAGATTGGAGGCCGTTCCTTGTTGGAACATTTATTTACTTGTTGGGATATCATTATATTATCTTGTTATCTTAATGCATCTATATACTTGGTAAAGGGTGGAAGGCTCGGCCTCTCGCCTAGTGTTTTGTTCTACTCTTGCCGCCCTAGTTTCCGTCATATCGGTGTTATGTTCCCGGATTTTTGCGTTCCTTACGCGGTTGGGTTATAATGGGAACCCCTTGACAGTCCGCCTTGAATAAAACTCCTCCAGCAGTGCCCAACCTTGGTTTTACCATTTGCCACCTAGCCTTTTCCCTTGGGTTTCGCGGACTCAAGGGTCATCTTATTTAACACCCCCCGGGCCAGTGCTCCCTCTGAGTGTTGGTCCAAACTAGAGCACCGTGCGGGGCCGTCCCTTGGCAACTTGGGTTACGTTGGCTCCGTACGCTTAGCTTATCCGGTGTGCCCTGAGAACGAGATATGTGCAGCTCCTATCGGGATTTGTCGGCACAGCGGGTGGTGTTGCTGGACTTGTTTTACCATTGTCGGAGTTGTCTTGAAGAACCGAGATACCGAGTCTGATCGGAACGTCTTGGGAGGAGGTCTATTCCTTCGTTGACCGTGAGAGCTTGTCATGGGCTAAGTTGGGACTCCCCTGCAGGGATTTGAACTTTCGAAAGCCGTGCCCGCGGTTATGGGCAGATGGGAATTTGTTAATGTCCGGTTGTAGATAACTTGAACCTTAACTTAACTAAAATGAATCAACTGAGTGTGTTACCGGGATGGCCTCTTCTCGGCGAAGTCCAGGAAGTGGACACGGTGTTGGAGTAATGCTTGCGCAGGTTGCTCTCTAGTTTCTCGCTCGCGCTTTGCCTCCTCTTCTCGCTCTCTTTTGCGAACAGGTTAGCCACCATATATGCTAGTCGCTTGCTGCAGCTCCACTTATATTTACCTTGCCTTACCTATAAGCTTAAATAGTCTTGATCGCGAGGGTGCGAGATTGCTGAGTCCCTATGGCTCACAGATTACTATTACACCAGATGCAGGGCCTGATGTTTCCGCTCCAGGTGACGCGCTCGAGCTCAAGTGGGAGTTCGACGAGGACTCTCAACGTTATTATGTTTCTTTTCCTGATGACCAGTAGTGGTGCCCAGTTGGGGGTGATCGGGACGATGTCGCATGTTGGGTTATCTTTTATTTTGGCGCCGTAGTCGGGCCATGAGTGTTTTGAATGATGTAATGTTATTTATGTAACTTGATTGACGTGGCGATTGTAAGCCAACTATGTTCTCTCCCCTTTATTATTATATTACATGGGATGTGTAAAGATTACCTTACTTGCGACATATGCCTTCAACGCGATTATGTCTCTAAGTCGTGCCTCGACACGTGGGAGCTATAGTCGCATCGAGGGTGTTACAAGTTGGTAATCAGAGCCTTCCCCGACCTTAGGAGCCCCATTGCTTGATCGTTTTTAGCGGCCGAGTTGTGTCTAGAAAAATGTTTTGAGTCAATTAGGAATTATATATCGGAGAGTTAGGAATTCTTTACTTCCCAGTCTCCTCATCGCTCTGGTAAGGCATCCCGACGTAGAGTTTTGACTCTTCTCTTCTCAAATTTCACTAAAAAAATTTAGGATCACCCGGGTATCTTGGAATCGTTCCGATGGTTTATGATGAGAACATTGTCTTGGTGCCTCCTGTCAGGGGTTTTGTGGAAGTGTCCCGGGGAGTTGAGCTCTGAGGTATTGTCGTCATAATTTTATCGTTGCAGTTCTGGAATACCTGAGTTTAGTACGCCGACATCGAAAATCTCTTTTATGCAGTTCGTTGGTGAGATAACCTCGACGCCACCCAGTACTGGGGCGGGAGTTCGGGAGTATCGCCATAACTTGTATAACGGATGCTTTTCGAAGGTTGAGGTAGATGGTTTCCGAAGTTTTTCTCGGTTATGTGTTGAAGGATGGATACAGGTGGATGTAGGATTTGCAAGAATTGGGTGAGATATTATGCTTCCCCTGTATCCCCAACACCTGATTGCATAACCGGAAAGGTTCGGGAGTTTCATAGGTGGGAATTCTCGTAGCTCTAGTTCTTCTTCCACGGATATTGGTTTGAGATTGGGATTTCTTACCAATTATTCGTTCTTTATCCATACCTTGTTGATTTATTTCTCTACCTTAATTCTAAGTGGCTTCTCAATTTATGGATATGTGACCATTTCAAGAGGAATGCATTCGTTCATTTTGTTCGGATGTGGAGACTATATGTTGCAATTTTCATTCCGTTGGATTCAGCTTCATTTTATCTGTCTATGTGATAATGGTGGTCAACCTCTTCAGGATGGCTCCTCCAACGCGCACGACTCCGAATCCTAATCCGCCACCACCTCCACCTCCTCCGGAGGCATGGCAAGCTGTGATGGCTGCAACCAATGCAAACACACAGTTGATCATGCAAATTCTCCAAGAGCGCAATCAAGGCAACCAAGGGAACCAAGGCAACAATCAGAATCACTCTGCTACACTCAACCAGTTCCTTGCTAACGGGCCTAAGACTTTCAGCAATTGTGTTGAGGCAACCGATGCTGACGATTGGCTTGTGGATCTGTGCAAGCATTTCGAGTGCAGTAACGTCAGGCCTGAGGACTTTGTCAAGTTCGCTTTCTTCCAACTCAAAGATCAAGCTGCAGAATGGTTCCAGCAGTACAAGGACACCAGAGGTGGACGTGTTATCACTTGGGATGAATTCCGTCAAGATTTCAGAGCTCACCATATCCCTCAGAGCATGGTTGAAAGAAAGCATGAGGAATTCCGCCACCTGAAGCAAGGCTCTTTGTCTGTCTATGACTACAGCAAGTTGTTTCAGAAGCTCGCCCGCTTTGCCAAGCAGGACGTCCCTGACGAGAAGAGCATGATATACCAGTTCAGGGGTGGTCTCATAGAAGAAATTCAGCTAGCTCTTGTCCTCTTTGAGCCCTTGAGGTACGATGAGTTCTACAACATGGCATTGAAGCAAGAGGCTGCTCAGTTGAGGTGTGATGCTTCCAAGAAGCGAGTCAGAGATGTTACTCCTTCTTCCTCTACTCAAGTGACCAAGCAGCAGAAGTATTGGCTTCCTCCTTCGTTTCGTCAGCCGTATCAGCAAAAGAGCAAAGGTGGCAGTGGATCTTCCCACCCACCCAACCCTGGCTTTCAGAACAAGACTTCGTCTCAACCTCCAAGATCGAGTGCTCCGTATCACCGTCCGCTTTCAGAGGTCACGTGCAACAAGTGCCAACAGAAGGGTCACTATGCCAACAAGTGTTTCAACCAGAGGCGTCTTCCTCCTCCTCCTGTGAGATCGGCAAGTACAGCTGTGGTCAAGCATAACCCCAAGCACGCTAAGGTCAACTTGCTGAATGCAGCTCAGGCAGAGGACCCGTCAGATGTGATCATGGGTAACTTTCCAGTTAACTCTTTTCCCGCAAAAGTTCTTTTTGACACGGGTGCATCGCATTGTTTCATCTCAAGATCTTTTGTTTCCAAGCATGACTTCGTTTCACAAATGTTGGGTAAACCTATGGGAGTGGTTTCTCCAGCTAAGTCTATGAGGGCTACTTCAATAGTCCCAGATATTTCTATCATGTTGGGTGACTTCAAGTTTCTGGCTTCTCCAATGGTTCTTGGCAAGTCGGATATTGATCTTATTCTCGGGATGGATTGGCTTTCTAAGCACAAAGCTCAGCTTGATTGTGCAACCAGGCAGATTCAATTGACTCATCCGTTTGAGGATGTAATTGTCTTTGCTGCTAATGACGATACCATCCGTCTGTTTTCTCTCAATGAGAAGGGTGAACTGGATGCTATCTCGCAAATTCCAGTCGTTTGCGAATATCAAGACGTCT
>NW_024112309.1:0-9204 GCF_003073215.2 Triticum urartu | reverse complement strand
CGGTAGTACGACTCCACGCTGCAGCTCAGCAGGCGATAACCGCTGCACATCAGTATGATCCCAACTATTCTTCGTCACAGTACGACCCCAGCTACACTTACGGGTATCCGCCAGGCTATCCCTGGAATAGACCAACTTAGGCCAAAAGCCTAAGCTTGGGGGAGTACGTATTTCTCACCGACATTACATTTATGTTCACACACACTCATTGCTAGATGTCGGTGCTCATACTTTTTCACTGTAATATCCATGCTAGTTTATTTTCTTTTTCCTGCTTTCTTCTTGTGTGTTTGTTAAACCTTAAGAAAAACCAAAAAAATTAGTAGTAGTTTATTTTTCTGTAGTAGTAATAATTAAAAAGAAAACCCAAAAATATTTCCGTTCTTCTTTTGCTTGTTGGGAGCTTTCCCGTGTAAATAGTTTTATTTCTTTTCTTTTCTTTGGGGGTCAGGGAAAGACCATAATTAAATTGTTGAAGTGGCTCTTATATGCATTATTGTTGAATTAACCGAGCCCATATTGCCTTGTCTTCTCCTGTTTATTGAATGCTGCAGATTCCAGCTTAGTCCAATGCACGTGCACTCTTATTATTATTCACATCGTTCGGTCGTGCAAGTTAAAGGCAATTATGATGATATATGATGGACTGACTGAGATGAGAAAAGCTGGTATGAACTCGACCTCTTTTGTTTTTGTAAATATGATGAGTTCATCGTTCTTGATTCAGCTTATTATGAATAAACATGTTTGCAATGACAATTAGAGATCATAGTTGCTTGTGCCATGCTTGATTAGCTATGAGTTATAATGGTTTACCTTGCGTGCCAACATGCTATTGAGATGATTATGATGTGGTATGATGGGGTGGTATCCTCCTTTGAATGATTTAAGTGACTTGACTTGGCACATGTTCACGCATGTAGTTGAAACAAAATCAACATAGCCTTCACGATATTTATGTTCATGGTGGATTATATCCTACTCATGCTTGCATCCAATGTTTATTAATTTTAATGCATGTACATGGCTGTTGTCGCTCTCTAGTTGGTCGCTTCCCAGTCTTTTGCTAGCCTTCACTTGTACTAAGCGGGAATACTGCTTGTGCATCCAATCCCTTAAACCCCAAAGTTATTCCAGATGAGTCCACTATACCTTCCTATATGCGGTATCTACCTGCCGTTCCAAGTAAATTTGTATGTGCCAAACTCTAAACCTTCAAATAAACATTTTATTTTGTATGCTTGAATAGCTCATGTATCAACCATGGTTGTCCTTATCTTCCGTGTTAGGCGGGTTATTCTCAAGAGGAGTGGACTCCGCTCCTCACTCACGAGAAAATGGCTGGTCACCGGTATGCCCAGTCCCATGCTTTATGCAAACTAAATCAAAATTAATTGCAAACAAAACTCCCCCTGAGACCCGATGTATGTTGGAGGCACTCGTTGTTTCGAGCAAGCCATGGATTGATGCTTGTTAGTTTAGGGGGAGTATAAACTTTACCATTCTATTTGGGAACCGCCTATAATGTGTTTAGCATGGAAAATATCGCCATCTCTTAGTTGTTATGTTGACAATGAAAGTATACCGCTCAAAATACAATTTATCTCTACTGCAAAACCGAGCTCTGGCACCTCTACGAATCCCTGCTTCCCTCTGCGAAGGGCCTATCCATTTACTTTTATGTTGAGTCATCACCCTCTTATTAAAAAGCACTAGCTGGAGAGCACAGCTGTCATTTGCATTCATCACTATTAATTTATATTGGGTGTGACTATGATTGGATCTCTTTTACCATGAATTACAATGTCTAGTCAGTCCTTGATCTTTAAAGGTGCTTTGCATTTATGTTTTGCGGTCTCAGAAAGGGCTAGCGAGATACCATCTTGTTATATCATATTATGATTGTTTCCAGAAAGTGTTGTCATCCAAGATTTATTGTTATGGCTTGCTAGTTGATTATGCTATTGATATGAGTAATTATGAGACCTGAGAATTATTTCAAATGTGGTTAGTTATGATCTATGCTGAAAACTTGAATGTTGGCTTGACATAGTTACAACAACTAGAGCAAACAGAGTTTGTAAAAGTTTTTCTTTCTTTCAGTTTGTCAACTGAATTCACTACAAAAAATACACTTCCGTGATGATACGTGTTTGTCACAGTAGGTCGCTTTTTTGTCATGCATGTACATCCATGACAAATTTATGACAGAATCAAGATAGTCATACCTGTGCTGTCGTACAAGTGTTCCATGACATTACCAAAATTATCATCACGGAAGTGTCCACTTCCATGACGATAAATCGCGCGTCACAGAAGTGCTTTCATCAAGGGTGACCGACACGTGGCATCCACCGTAACGGAATGCCGTTAAGCTATCGGGTCGGGTTTTGGATCCGATAACCCGTTAACAGCCCCGACCAATGGGAAATTTCCACGTGTAAAATTCTTATTGGCCGAACGAAACACGTGTCAGCTCGTCAGTGGGTCAGATAGGCGCCTATGATACGTCGACACGTGGCACGCCAACAGAGGCCCATTCCTGTGAAAAGGCCTGCCCGTTTGACTTGGTCAAAAGCTGGCGGGCCGGCCCATGGAAAGCCTGTTAACGTCCTGTTCGAATATAGCCCATTTACAGCCGGCTAACCCAAGGCCCGTTACGCCCTATCCGAATTAGGTCCAGTAGTGTCATCTGGGCCATCCAATATGATTCCATCCCATTTTCACTTCTGGCCCATGTATGGCCCATGACGTCTTTCGGCCCATATGAGGCCCTATGTAACTCTTGGCCTACTAACGGCCCGTGGTGAAACTGGCCCGTAATGAACAGTGTATCACTTTACACCCATTAACGGCCCGTGGTGAAACTGGCCCGTGATGAACAGTGTATCACTTTATACCCATTAACGGCCCGTTATTCCGTTGGGCCGTTTCCAGCCCATGTTATCTTTCGGCCTTCTCAGAGCCCATTTATTCTTGGGCTCATTTCCAGCATTCGTTTACTTATAGCCCGTTACTGTCATTTTCTGCTTGTGGGCCAAATTCAGCCCGTGGTTACAGTCGGCCCGTTTGTGGTCCATTAATACGTTGGGCCGTTTTCATAGCGTCATCAAATACGGCCTATTAACGATGGCCCGTTATGGTGGGCCCATGAACGGACGATTCCAACTCTAGACCGTTTACGTCCATAATGCGGCCTGTTATTGGCCCATGTTTGGCCATTGATCATCATACTACCCGTATAAGGCCCATTGATGATACGACCCGTAGAAGGCCCATTGTTTCTACGGCTCATAGAAGGCCCATTGTTTCTATGGCCCGTAGAAGGCCCACTGTTTCTATGGCCCGTAGGAGGCCCAGTGTCACTACAGTAAATATTAGCCCATGGTTATTGTGGCCTAGTTTTAAAAAATAGGTTATTGCAGCCACTAGCAAACCGCGGAAAAAGAACTGCAATGACTAGAGCAAACAAATAAACAAGACAACAAGGAAATAAATAAGCAAGCAACTTACGCTAGGCTATCACGGCTATCACACATATTACATCCACTGGGCATCAAAGTTCGCCACCAGTGCAAATAAACGCGCCGACAAAAGAATATACAAAACTGAGAGCACTTCAGAAGGCACTAGGCCTGGCCAGGTCGGGCCCCCCCAAACAGCTGAAGAAGCTGAGTAGACCTCAGTTGTGTCAACGATAGATGCATCAACACTAGATTTAAGGCATGATGGTGCGCACGGCAGTCCTCTGACATCTTCATTGCATCTTTGACTTCAAGTCGGAGCTGAGCTGAAGCAAGCCTTTCCGCTTTAAGTTGAGACTGAAGAAGTCGAACTGATTGAGGCAGCGACTGCACAGAGGTTGTCTCACACCTGCTGGTGAGTAGCTTCAACTCACTGTCTTCATCAAGACAGGACCTTGGGGTCATCTCGCTGTCCTCAAGATGGTTTGGCTCACTATCTTCCCTAAAGTTCTGCCTGGCGTAAGAGATACGAGTCTGAAAGAGAAACAAGGAGACACGTAACAGGTTTCACAATTATATAAGCAAATAAATGGATCTGTTCTGCATAAGGAACATGTTTTTACAACTACAATTTGAAACTGGTAGTTGTTGCAAACATCCAATCAGATGTAAACAGCAAAGCAAACAGCAGTGGAGGAAATGATGCCTATCAATCTATACTAGAACAAAGTTTGAAGGCTTGAGAAGGATGAACTTACATTACATGTTAACACGGGCTGGACAAAGCCCTTCTCCATGTTGATGGAAGGATAATTCAATAAATTCCCCAAAGAAAATTCTTTATAAGCGTTGCCATTATTCTACATTTTGCAAAGAGTAAATATAGATCAAATAATATTGGAAGAAACAGAGGATAATGAAGCTCAGGTGCAGACTGATGATACATAATCAAATAGCAATTAATTAAGTACAGCGTTACAAGGCAAAAGGGAGAGAGGTACTGACAAGAGCAATGCAGAGCCCATTATTGTTTTGAGATCGTATGATCCTTTGAGCAAGGAGATTCATCTGAAATTAGTTTTCATACAAGAGAGAAGGTAAGGCACAAGCAGAAATTTAGGAGTTCAAATTTTGAATTGATATCATAGACAGTACCTGACGCTGGGCTCCCAGCAGTTCTAATAGGGGTTTGGCCACTGGAGTAGGGGTAAAGTGTGGTACAGTTGGGCCTGTGTTTTCTGTGGCTGCTGATCTATCTGATTTAACAGGTATCACTACCTTTTCCAAATACCTAGTTTGTACTCCTTGACGACCTGCACTCACCCTCTTCCTTTTGGACACCTATTACGAAAGAACAACATTTGACTGGAAAAACATAGTGTGACGACACATGGAATAGGTACAGAAAATGGATAGGTATGGCATATACTCATATATGATGCTTAAACTAAGCAGATGGTGTAACAAAGTAGAAGTAATGCAAGAGGTCAGATGCAAAATATGTGCGACCAATACAACTTTGCAAAGTTAGAGCAAGCACCTTGATGGGTGAATAAGATAGGCCATCCTCCACCATGCCAAGTTTGTTAGCCAGTGGATCGTTCCGCAATATTCCTCTCGTGCGCCCATTCTCATATTCATTTTGATAATGTTCAATATCTGACATGCATGAAAACATAAAAACAAGTGAGATTTTCTTTGTAATGCAGAAGTGATTCTAATCCAATACTGCCTCCCTATAAACCCCTTTGTGCTATCTCTGCAATTCTTTTAAAAGATGCCATGCATGCTGTAATTTGTTGTGTGCATTAATATAATGTGGCCTACTACTCAAAATATGAGAGCTCCAGAAGTGATGACACTTCGAGATGATAGCTTCAACATATAGTAAAGAAGAACAAGTCGACCTGACCTGACAGATTCAAAATATACTAAGGGAGAACAACTCGACCTGACCAGTCGACCGCAAGAGAAGAGTATCATCTTAAAGAAGAGCAGAAGAGCAAGCAGATTGAAGATATTACAAGTCTTTTAATACAATGTCGGTTGGCCACCCATGATGAACCAGAGCGCACAGAGAAATACTATTCTTTCCGGTCTCTCCATATGTGGCTCACATGCATTTCGAAACTAAAGTAGGAACATTTAGCTAACCAATTAAACATCTCTCAGTTTTACTAATATCAGCAATAATATCAGATATGAATTTGTACAACTAAGCTTGTTTAGCTCGATGGGTGGAGCAGTGCTATTACGACACGAACCACGTAGGCTGATTGTGGTCATCATAAAATGGGGAAAACATAAGCATGATGAGTACAGTGTTGACCGTGGCAGTGGGATGGCAGATCTGAAGCTGCAAACCGCGAAAGGGTAGTTAGCAACCGATGTTTGCTTTGAAATAACAACTAAGATTTGGTATGGACAAGAAAGTACGGTCAACAAGTGACAAAGAAATGCAATTATGCTGTCTCTCTATATGTCGCGACATGCATTTGGAAACTCAAGTGGGACCTTTAGCTAACCAATTAAATGTGTCGGTTAACTAATATCAGTATCATATCACAATCATATTTGAACAACTAAGCTTTCGAATTCTGAGTGTTGTGTTGTTTAGCTTGAAGGGTGGAGTAATGCTAGTACGACAGAAAGCACCTACGCAGATCATAGTAGAGTAGATAAAAGGGGAAAACCCTAAGCATCAAGAGAAAAATCAGGAAAGTGGAACTAGCTGGACCAGTGGGTGGCGCACATGCTTTTCGAAACGAATATAGGAACATTAGGTGACCAATTAAACGTTCTCTGTTTTAGTGATATGAGCATCATATCAGATTCGTATTTCAACACGTAAGCTTTGGGTTGAGGTCTTGAGGAGCAGTGCTAGCACGACACGAAGCACCTACGATGATGGTAGTGAATATAAAGGGGGGAAACCATAAGCTTTACGAGTATAGTGCCCGTGCCATGGCGGATCTGAAGGTGCAAACCGGACAAAGCTACTTCGCAACCAATGTTTGCTTTCAACTAGCCACTACGATTTGGTACGGACAAGAAAAGTACAGTAAACAAATTACGATCTATTTTCCGGGTGAGATCAATAACTTAGCACATATGGAAGAGTACCAAGTCTCTTGCGATGCCGTGTAGGCCTATGCTGATACGTTGAGGGTGTGCGGGTGCGATGGCTGTCGGTGGTGGGGGGAAGAAGACTTTATACGGCAGACGGCTGGGTTCGGGGGATATATCTGTTGCGTGGACGAGGCGGTCGTAGGAGCGGCAATGGCAAGGTGGACGACGGCGCGATTGAAGCGAGAGGAGGCGATGAAAGGATCCTGGTTCAGCGCCGTGGATGAGAGACGTCCATTCTTTGCAGTGGACGACGGGGTAGGGGTAGCGGGCTCGGCAAGGTGGAGGATGGGGGTGGCGGACAGAGGAGGATGGCCGCAAGTGCGGAGTTTGTCATGTCGCCGACGGTGTATGAATGGGGAATGGAGGGGAGGGGGATCTCAAACTTTGGGACACACTTCTCTGAAATGGGGGAAAGTTACGAACTTATCCCCCGTTTAAAATTTCGGACACCGCGTCGGTTGGGGATAGGACGGTAATCTCGCATCTCCCAAATATTTGCCAGTATCCGCCCACGGTTGGCGCCCACGGTGTATGAACGGGGCTGACAGGTAGGGCGGTTGTGTCACGTCTGATGGAAGTTACACAACTGCCCCTCTTTAAAATATAAGCCTACATCGATTTCGGACGAGGAGAATTTGTTTTGCCGCCCACTGTGTATGAATGGGGAAATGGAGGAAGAGACACATGTCTTTCGGACGAGCTTGAATCAAATGTGTTTTGCCGCCCACGTTTGGCGCCCACCGTGTCTGAATGGGCTCAGAGGCCGTCGTGTCACGTCTGATTGAAGTT
The DNA here is from genome assembly GCF_003073215.2 of Triticum urartu. Classification (NCBI taxonomy): domain Eukaryota; kingdom Viridiplantae; phylum Streptophyta; class Magnoliopsida; order Poales; family Poaceae; genus Triticum; species Triticum urartu. Next base: position 1,822 of record NW_024112309.1, on the reverse strand, counting down.
ACTAGTCTACCCCTATCGACAGCAGTGTAAATCCTGTCAATAAGGATGTCAAGTGTTAGAGGTAGACAGTAATTTCCATCTCGCAAACACTTGCTTCGGGTAGCCCACAAATTATAGTGGGTGTTTAGCCGCTTCGTTCAAAACTTGGGAGAATTAGCATTCATGTTTGCCCTGGGACCTGGTAAACTAAAAATCAAATCCAATTTGTATTTGATTATGAATATCCACAGATAATTATATGTTTTGTTATTTATTTCTTCAAAACCACAACAAATATTTATTCCACCTTTATATATGATTATGATTTAGAAATGCTGTGATCTTCGAATTCAGTAGGTTAGATACACTCTGAGTCAAACAGTTATTTCATCCAATACAATATGCTCACACGAAAAACAGTTTACATTATGTCAATCATACAAGTACTGAGGATTACCTTGCCTAAAAAATTCGGATCATTACAACACATGGACAACATAGGGGGTCTTGCAACATAATCCATTCAGAGACATGACACAACATGCAAGTACAATAATCTAATGAAAATTTCAACTGGTATCTAAAGAAGAACCGGGATTATCTTGGGCTTCAGATAGCAGAAATAGCAGGACCTCCTCCGTCTTCAAATGCAACATTCTTACTTCCTCCAATTCTTGGGTTGCTTGCATAATGTGTGCCGCTAATTCCGTAATTCCCAGCCTCAAGATAAAGATTACCTCATTCATGGCAGCCACACCATCTCTTTCTGCCTCTAGTAGAGCCTCAAGCACTATAATATCTGTGCTCAGACTGCTCTCTGGTGGTGTTGCCTCTGAACTACTACCATCTGGTAACATGGATGGCACACGGCTTCCACAAATAGATTCTAGGGTTGTACATTGTGTCCTAGTGTGAACGGCATCCTGAAAGGTTTCCGCTGGACATTAGTAAGAGATAGTTATCGTATGATCCAGGCAGTAAGCTTACATGGTAAACGATGGACGAATTATTGCCGAGCATGGCAAACTATATTTAAATGGTTCGAAGCAGCATCAGCCGAAAAGAAATTAAAATGGTAAGATGAAACTAGGGATGTAAGTGGCAAATAAACAAAATCCTCCAGTCCCATCTATTTAGTTTTTTCTACCTCCCTAGTTCATTTTCCTCAAAAAAACAAAAACCCTTTTGAACTATCATACCACTAGTGGACTTTAATCGGGATTAAACCGGACCCAGTTGACATCCCTAGTTGAAAGGGAGTGTACAACTGCTATATTTAAGTTGCCAAGGCATCTAAGCAGTTGAAATAATCTGAGAAAGAACTTAACAGTGCGGACTCATATAAACTACAAAGACAGTCTTGTGATGAAGTTGAGAGGAAAAGTTAAGGACTCAAATGAAATAGGCATGCATTTCTTTACGATAGTACAGCAGGCACTGCTGACATATTGGCCAACTCAGGTATAGCGTAACAACAAATAAGCATTCGAATCAAGTAATACAACAAAGCAGACAACTGAACTATTTGTAATTCGGTAGGATTACACGTTGAGGGCACAAGCCAAGAAAGCAGCCCACTCGCATTACATTTCACATGTACTAAAACACACTGGCTTACCATATGTTGCTGTGAAGCCTAGCTGTTGTTGCAATGTTCTTTGAACATATTGTTAGCATCCCGTGGTTGCAAATCTAGTTGTTGTAGTTTATTCTGCACCATCTATTTAGGTAAAATTAATTTTAATCGCATGCACTGGTCCAAATTGATCATCAATGGTTCATATAAACTAATGAAAGAAGGGTGTGTGCATACACGACAATACTCCCTCCGATTCTTTTTACT
>NW_024112308.1:0-23435 GCF_003073215.2 Triticum urartu | reverse complement strand
GAGAGATTTGCTGGTAATGATAAAGAATATGCTTCCAAAGGACAACGAATTGCCCGAGAGTACGTACGAAGCAAAGAAAGTTGTCTGCCCTCTAGGGTTAGAGGTGCAGAAGATACATGCATGCCCTAATGATGCATCCTCTACCGCGGTGATCGGTGAGTACGAGGATTTGAATGCTTGCCGGTATGCGGTGCATTGCGCTATAAGATCAGTCCGCGATGACCCTGGTGATGTCGAGGGCGAGCGCCCCAGGAAGAAGATTCCTGCCAAGGTGATGTGGTATGCTCCTATAATACCACGGTTGAAACGTTTGTTCAAACAAAGAGCATGCCAAGGCGATGCGATGGCACAGAGAAGACCGTAAGAAAGACGGAAAGTTGAGAGTACCCGCTGACGGGTCGCAGTGGAGAAAAATCGAAGAAAGTACGGGAAGGAGTTTGCAGATGACGCAAGGAACGTATGGTTTGGTCTAAGCGCAGATGGCATTAATCCTTTTGGGGAGCAGAGCAGCAACCATAGCACCTGGCCTGTGACTCTATGTTTGTATAACCTTCCTCCTTGGTTGTGCATGAAGCGGAAGTTCATTATGATGCCAGTGCTCATCCAAGGCCCTAAGCAACCCGGCAACGACATTGATGTGTACCTAAGGCCATTAGTTGAAGAACTCTTACAACTGTGGAATGGAACAGGTGTACGTGCGTGGGATGAGCACATGGGGGAAGAATTTGACCTAAAGGCGTTGCTGTTCGTGACCATCAATGATTGGCCTGCTCTCAGTAACCTTTCAGGACAGACAAACAAGGGATACCGCGCATGCACGCACTGTTTGGACGATACCGACAGTATATATTTGGCTAATTGTAAGAAGAATGTGTACCTGGGACATCGTCGATTTCTTCCGAGCAGGCATCCCGTAAGAAAGAAAGGCAAGCATTTCAAAGGTGAGGCGGATCACCGGACGAAGCCTCGCCACCGTACTGGTGCTGATGTACATGATATGGTCAAGGATTTGAAGGTGGTCTTTGGAAAGGGTCCTGGTGGACAACCTGTTCCGAATGACGCTGACGGACGCGCACCCATGTGGAAGAAGAAATCTATATTTTGGGACCTGCCCTATTGGAAAGACCTAGAGGTCCGCTCCGCAATCGACGTGATGCACGTGACGAAGAATCTTTGTGTGACCCTGCTTGGCTTCTTGGGCGTGTATGGGAAGACAAAAGATACACCTGAGGCACGGGAGGACCAGCAACGTATGCACGGAAAAGACGGCATACATCAGGGTCATGCAAGCTACGCTCTTACCAAAGAAGAGAAGGAAATCTTCTTTGAATGCCTGCTCAGTATTAAGGTACCGTCTGGCTTCTCGTCGAATATAAAGGGAATAATAAACATGGCAGAGAAAAAGTTCCAGAACCTAAAGTCTCATGACTGCCACGTGATTATGACGCAACTGCTTCCAGTTGCATTGAGGGGGCTTCTACCGGAAAACGTTCGATTAGCCATTGTGAAGCTATGTGCATTTCTCAATGCAATCTCTCAGAAGGTAATCGATCCAGAAATCATACCAAGGTTAGAGAATGATTTGGTGCAATGTCTTGTCAGTTTCGAGTTGGTGTTCCCACCATCCTTCTTCAACATCATGACGCACGTCCTAGTTCACCTATGCGAAGAGATTAACGTTTTGGGTCCTGTATTTCTACACAATATGTTCCCCTTTGAGAGGTTCATGGGAGTCTTAAAGAAATATGTTCATAACCGTGCTAGGCCAGAAGGAAGCATCTCCAAGGGCCATGAAAATGAGGAGGTCATTGAGTTTTGTATTGACTTTATTCCTGACCTTAAGCCGATTGGTGTTCCTGAATCGCGGCATAAGGGCAGACTGGATGGAAAAGGCACGCTAGGAGGGGAACAAATAATATGTATGGACGGACATTCTCTCACTGAAGCACACTACACAGTTCTACAGAATTCTGCCTTGGTGGCTCCGTATATGGATGAACACAAGAATTTGCTACGCTCCAAACACCCGGAGCGGTCTGATGACTGGATTACACGTGAACAAACCAGGAGTTTCGCCAGCTGGTTGCAGACACGTACCATGCATGACACCTCTATTGAAGATGACCTGTACTTGCTGTCCCAGTTACCATCTTCGAATATAATGACTTTCAAAGGGTACGAGATAAATGGTAATACATTTTACACGATCGCCCAAGATAAGAAGAGCACCAACCAAAACAGTGGTGTCCGCTTTGATGCAGAAACCAAGACGGGAAAGGAAACATATTATGGTTATATACAGGACATATGGGAACTTGACTATCGACGTGGTTTGAAGGTCCCTTTGTTTCGGTGCAAATGGGTCAATATGACACGAGGCGGGGTAACGGAAGACCCGCAGTACGGAATGACAACAGTGGATCTCAACAATCTTGCGTATGCAGACGAACCATTCGTCCTAGCCAATGATGTGGCACAGGTTTTCTATGTGAAGGACATGTCTACCAAGCCAAGAAAAAGAAAAGATAAGGAAGCGAATGCATCGTACGATGAGCCAAAGCGGCACATAGTTCTTTCTGGGAAGAGAAACATCGTGGGAGTGGATGACAAGACAGACATGTCAGAAGATTATGAAAAGTTTGATGAAATTGCTCCATTCACAGTGAATATTGACCCGAGCATCCCGTTAAATGATGAAGATTTTCCATGGTTACGGCGCAAAGGGACACACGCGAAGAAAAAGTTTCACACCCAAAGATCTGGGATGTGATCGGCTTCACTATCATCACTTTCTTCTGTGTTTCACACCCAGGAGGGAATCTCTGTAATAGTTAGGGTAGTTATGTGTTTTGGCATTTGAAACGCGAAGAAATTTTATGTGCAAACAAATTCTTTCATGCCTTTACTGATTTTTAAAGTTAAGTTATTCACAAACTAGTGATTCACACTAATTTCAAATAATTCAAAATTTAAACTATTCAAATTTGAAAACTACGGGCACTAACAGAAAGTTTGTAATTTTTTGTACCTAAAGCAAAAATATTCACAAAGAAACTCTAAATACACTGATTTTTAAAGTTAAGTTATTCACAAACTAGTGATTCACACTAATTTCAAATAATTCAAAATTTAAACTATTCAAATTTGAAAACTACGGGCACTAACAGAAAGTTTGTAATTTTTTGTACCTAAAGCAAAAATATTCACAAAGAAACTCTAAATACACAAAAAACAACTCAAAAATAAATAAAGCAAAAAAATAAAAAGCCCGCCTACTGGGCCAGAGCGGCCTGCATACGACTAGAAACCCAACCTGTTGTTGGGCCAGGATGCAGGCCCGCAAAGGCCCAGTAGGCCCACAGGGCAGCACAGAACATGTAGGCCCAGTAGGCCTGCTTTGGAGAGGAGCTCGAGAGAGCTACCGCACGGGGGGTTATAAACCAGTGCGGACGCCCCTCGGCTAGCGAGGTGGGACTAAACTTGCGCACCGCACCTGCGCCAGCGCACCCCCTTTAGTACCGGGTGGTGGCACCAACCGGTACTAAAGGGGGGCCTTTAGTACCGGTTGGAGCCACCACCCGGTACTAAAGGGGGTGCGCTTCCCGCCGCTTGGCCTGGCCAAAACAGGCCTTTAGTACCTGTTGGTGGCTCCAACCGGTACTAAAGGTCCATCCTATATAACTAAACACTTCAAAAATTTCAGTTTCTCATCTGCTTCTTCTCCTCTGCCCCGTCGCCCGCCGCCCCCGTCTCCATATCCCTCGTCGCCGCCCGTCCGTCCCGTCCCCGTCGTCGCCGCCCCGTCGTCCCCGCCGTCACCGCGCCGTCCCGGCCCGTCCCGCGTCGTCCCCGTCCCCGTCATCGCCGCCCCGTCCCCGTCGTCGCCGCCCCGGCCCGTCCCCCGTCGTCGCCGCCCCGTCCCTGTCCCCGTCGTCGCCATCCCCGTCGTCGCCCCCCGTCCGCCCCGTCGCCTCTCGCCTCGCCGGTGAGCACACACACATACATTTTTTTAGTTTTTTAGTTATAGAAATAGTTATAAAAATGTTAGAAATTTTTCTTTTTTTAGTTATAGAAATAGTTAGTTATATAGCATTGTTAGAAATGTTATAGAAATGTTAGAATTGTTAGAAATTTTTCTGTTTTTTAGTTATAGAAATAGTTATAAAAAAGTTAGAATTGTTAGAAATTTTTCTGTTTTTTAGTTATAGAAATAGTTATAAAAAAGTTAGAAATTTTTCTTTTTTTAGTTATAGAAATATTAGAAATGTTATACAAATGTTAGTTATATATATAGAAATGTTATAATTTTTTCTGTTTTTTAGTTATAGAAATATTAGAAATGTTATAGAAATGTTAGTTATATAGCATTGTTAGAAATGTTATAGGAATGTTAGTTATATAGAAATGTTAGAAATTTTAGTTATCAAAATCCAATCATTAAAAAAATGTTACTTTTTGCGGGCATATAGCTAGTATTTGTTCTCGACGATGCCCGGCCCGCATCCTCGCCGTCGACCCGTCCGCGACGACGTCCGGCTGACCCATGTCCGGGACTGGGCTCCGCCGGGCTGGCACTGGGAGGTGCTGCCTGGAGGGGCGCGCCGCTTGATGAGGAACCCGGCCGGGTCCCGTCGTCGACCCTGATCTCGTTTGGTGGCGTTCGCGTGGGCCAGTTTCGGTGCGGAGGGAGCCGGCCCCGCCGGAGGTGGTACGTCGCCGTGTCAGGGAGGAGGACGAGCACGTCCATCGCTACATGGTTGCGTTAGAGGGCGGCAGGTTCTCCAATACCTGGCAGTTTCTTCAGGGATCTCACTTCAGCTATGATCCTGTGAGGGTTCCTTCTCTTTGGGTGTCCACCGCCCGCGCCGCAGGAACCGCGAGTGTCCTAGATTCTTCTGTAGTATTCGATCTTTATTAGCTACCTAGCCAGTGATGTATTCGATATATAATATTCGAGACGATGTATTCGAGATTATATATTATTCGAGACGATGTATTCGAGATTATATCTATTATTCGAGACGATGTATTCGAGATTATATCTATTATTCGAGACGATGTATTCGAGATTATATCTATTATTCGAGACGACGTATTCGAGATTATATTCGATGATGCTTATTATGTACTATGATTGATTCAGTTTTTCCTTATTAATTGATTGCATCCATGCATTGTAATTTGAATATATTTCTTTTGGATTAGTTAAACAAAACCTATGGCGGACAATACCGGCAGAGAGGGAGAAGAGGCCTGTTCAATATCATACGCAATCCTCGCGGGCCAGATGATGATCAGAATGAAGAAGATTATGACGGCTCCGAATATCTAAACAACACCGGGGAGGGTGATATGATATTCGATCGCGACGACCGAATTGATGAAGTCATGAACTATGAACATGACGAAGAAAATGTTGATCTTGAAACAACAAAGACCGGCGAGGTATATATATTTATATAAGCAGGCATCTGGTGATCATCACATGTTTTAAATGACTTGAAGATATATTAACGAATCGATCTTTCTTCTTTCAGCCATCCGGATCGAGCAAATCTTCAGGCAACAGGACGAAACGAGGCCCGAACAAAAAGTTGAAGGAGGGCGTAAAGTACAATATCGAGGCAATCAGACCTAATGGCGAACCATTAGCGCCTAAGAAGATTGCGGACAAGTTCATTCGTCAGTGCGGAGTTCTTGTGAAGGACCAACTCCCGATCTCCCTTCAAGAATGGAGAGAGCCAGCAAAGCCACGTCCAGGAGTTACTTTTGTCGACGACAGACAAAAACATTTGCTTTGGGAAACGCTCATGGAACATTTCACCCTACCAGATCATTTCACAGATGCAGATGTGGAGAAAGTCAAGGACGCTGCTCTTAGGAAGATGGCGGTTGCATTCAAGAACCACAAGATTCGTGAATGGGCCAAGTACGTCAAGGGAGGAAGGAAGACTCCAGTATTCGAGGGAACACTAGAGAAGCAAAGTGCTCATTGGGACGATTTCGTGAAATTCAAGGATTCGGAATTATCTAAGGAACGGTCCAGAATAAACAAGGCCAATGCCGCAAAAAAGGATAAGTTCCATAAGCTGGGGCCAGGTGGCTATGCGGTGGGAATGCCTAAGTGGGATAAGTCTGAGAAAGAGATGATGGATGCAGGTGTCACTCCAGAAACATTGAGCTGGCCCCCCAGGTGCAGGACTTGGTTCTATGCGCATGGGGGGAGTTGGACCCGAAGACAGGCAAAGTTTCCAAGAAGGCATGTCTGGACGGAGCCGAAGATAAGCTACTTGTTGCAATAGAAGAGGCTCGATCCGGGTTGTTCGAGCCCAACAGAGAGAACGACGAGCTTACGCGTGCCCTGGGAAATCCTGAACACCCGGGAAGAACACGAGGCATGGGCGCTATTCCGTGGTATGAGGGGTTTTCGGACTGGAACGCCGACTACAGAACCCGTGCGAGAAAGAAGATTGCGGAGGAGAAGAAGAGGAAGATGGAGGAGGAGCAGAGGAAGCTAGACTATGAACGCCTTCAAGGCCTAGAATCAGCGCACGCGGACTTGGCAGTCAAATTCCAGCGGCAGCAGGAGCAGATCGACTCACTTAGCCAGCAAAGGGGGTCTCAGCAGCTAGCGGATGATCCACCAATGGATAGCACCGTCCCATCCATGCCGAGAAGCAGCGTGGGTTCCGCCCCGGGCGACGCATTGCTGGATAGCTACCCAGTGGATGACATCATGGAGAACACTAACTGCGAGCTACACTTCAAAATGAAGAACATATCCATGAAGGTGGCGGACGCCCTTGCTTTTACAAATCCCCCCGAGGCAACCTTCCATTGCAACCCGATTCCAGCGGGCTATGCTCGTGTCTTGGTTGATGAGGTGGTGGACCAATATTCGGGGCTAGAGCTTGACATTCCTGGAGGTGACGATGAGCACACACTAGGAGAGGCCAACCATCGTATCATCCTATGGAGAAAGGATTGCATCATCTTTCGAAGGCCACCGACACCGCGTCATCCGACTCCTCGTCGCAGTCCGCCACCGAGTCAGCAGACTCCCGCTCCTCCAAGTCCACCAACGCGTCAGGCCACTCCTCCTCCAAGTCCGGCACAGCTTCAGGCCACTCCTCCCTCCAAGTCCGGCAAAGCGTCAGGCCACTCCTCCTCCAAGTCCGGCACAGCTTCAGGCCACTCCTCCTCCAAGTCCGGCACAGCTTCAGGCCACTCCTCCTCCTCCAACTCAGCCACGTCAGCCGTCTTCGCCGCCTCAGCAATCACGGAAGAGAGCCGCCTCAGCTATGGTGCGTAGCGGTACAAGTCGAGGTAGTACTGGAGGTACAGGCGGAGGCAAGCGATTTCAATATGGTCCAAGCCTCGCGCCTCTTCCGCAGAGGCCTTACGACAAGTCCGAGGAGGAAAACGTAGCCATATCGAAGGCCGAGGTGGAAGCCCATTTTGCACCGAAACCGCCACCGCCGCCAAGGGAGAAAGTGCCTGTGGAAAAGATTGACCACTTCATTCGTATGGCTAGAGCACCAGCTCCCAAGCCTGTTGACACAGACTATGAGCGCCACATCAAGAAGTTAAATCGAGCACGTCTACAGAAAGAGGCGAGCTCGAGCTCGAGCAAATCAGCTGGCAAAAGGAGCGGTAAAACCGTTCCCCAGCTGGGAGAACAGGCGGCGCAATCAATCCCCCCGCTTGTTGTGCCAACAACACATGAGAGTAGGCGCGCCCAATATTATTGTGGGCAAACCGTTAACGTTCCCGGGGTGGGCGATGTGGTAATAACCGAGGAGCATATTGCGCAGGCTGAATCGATCGGGATCACTGTTGGACAACTCCTCGATATCGAGCCCATGTCTCCGACTAGAGAGGAGGAAATAAAACGGAAATATGCCCGGGGCCAACCTTTGGTCGAGCCAGAGGAGGTCAATAAGCTCCCACGAGAATGTATGAATTGCATCAATGGTACATGGACATTACCAAGATTTCCAATCGAGAGTCCCTCATGGTGAATGTCAACAAGGAGCATTACTACCATAAGAAAGCTGTGACCGTTGAGTATTCAGAACTATTTCAGCTATACAATAAAGACGCACTCGACAAATCTATCGTCAGTTGCTATTGTCTGTAAGTGATTTCTTTCTGTAATTTAAGTCTCAAGCTAGCTGTAGTGATCATTTTGATCAATCATTACCTGTAATTATCCTCACTATATTCTTTTCTGTGGTATTATGCAGGATGAAGATTTATGAAATGAAAAAAGGTGGACGCTATGGCATTGGGTTCGTTGACCCAAATACCATTAATGAATACACATGGAAAATAGATCCATATCACGAAAAAGTGTAGAGGAAAGCATGCTACAGTTCTTCAAGGAACTCAAATACAATGAAGATATACTACTTCCTTACAACTTCCAGTGAGTCACACTGTCTTGTACTACAAATTCTGTTTTTCCCTACTAGCTATAGCTACATGTTTTTGCTTACATATGCCCGCTTAATTAAGACATGCAAACGTGTGTGCATGCAGATTTCACTGGATCTTGTTAATCATTAAAGTTGATGAAGGAACAGTTGAAGTACTAGACTCACTACTTAAGAAAGCAAGTGACTACACCATCGTGAAGGGGATAGTCAACAGGTAATTTCAATCATTATTAACTATATCTCGGCCTATTTAATTAGTTCGTCATTTCCTGATAACAACTATTTAATAACCCATTTATTCATTTTCTTTGTCGGCGGGCAGGGCTTGGGCAAAGTTCATCAGGGCCACTCCAGGCCCATGGAAACAAAATCTGAAATGGTATCGACCCAAGGTAAGTAATTAAGTAGTACTAGCTAGCTGCCATCTCTTTAATTATCATGCTTGATTAATTATTATCTGATCAAATTCCATTCTCGTAAAGGCCCTGAAGCAGGCGCCGGGGAATGATCTATGTGCATACTACGTTTGCGAGAACATTCGCATGATGGCGTCCGAAAGGAGCAAATCTCAAAGACAGGAGTGGGTACGATATCGATTGTCAGAACACTATTCACAATTTTTACACCATTATCGATATCTAGTCACACAACTAATACACATGCATATTGATCTCCTTCTTAACAGTTCAAAGAGGTGCGGGACAAGCTCCTAGCACAGGACCGCATAGAAGCAATTCAAGAGGAAATAGCGGGATTTTTGCTCGACCAGGTCATAGATCCCAAAGGAGAATACTATTACCCGCTACCGCCCCCATGAACCACTTCCAATTGTTATCGTGCTCCGAAGGCACCAATTAGCTAGGCTAATGCCACTGGCTCCGAAGGCACCAATTAGGAGAAATTGTATATATATATACATGTGTGTATATATGTGTGAATTAATTAATGGTGGTTGTGAGACATTCGATGATATATATATATATATATTATGATCGGTTCTACTAGAAATTCTATTTATATATATGCATAACGTGTACAATATGTAGTATCGTAAAATACCAGCAAACGAAAAATAATTAAATGGAAAACACAAAATTAAATGAAAAAGAAATCATAAACCCAACCCCCCACATTTTAATACCGGTTGGTGACACCAACCGGTACTAAAGGGCTCCCTGCCCCCGAAGCTGGCTCGTGCCACGTGGTTGCCCTTTAGCACCGGTTCGTGCTGAACCGGTACTAAAGGGGGGGCCTTTAGTGCCTACATTTTAGCGCCGGTTACCAAACCGGCACTAAAGGGCCTTGAACCGGTGCTATTGCCCGGTTCTGCACTAGTGAATCTATCCCCCTAGGAGCACGCGCGTAATACTTTGTTTCGATAACTAATAGATTTTTGCAATAAGTATGTGAGTTCTTTATGACTAATGTTGAGTCCATGGATTATACACACTCTCACCCTTCCACCATTGCTAGCCTCTCTAGTATCGCGCAACTTTTGCCAGTACCTTAAACCCACCATATACCTTCCTCAAAATAGCCACCATACCTACCTATTATGGCATTTCCATAGCCATTCTGAGATATATTGCCATGCAACTTTCCACCATTCCGTTATTATGACACGCTTCATCATTGTCATATTGCTTGCATGATCATGTAGTTGACATCGTATTTGTGGCAAAGCCACCATTCAAAATTCTTCATACATGTCACTCATGCATCATTACACATCCCGGTACACCGCCGGAGGCATTAACATAGAGTCATATTTTGTTCTAAGTATTGAGTTGTAATTCTTGACTTGTAAGTAAATAAAGTGTGATGATTATCATTATTAGAGCATTGTCCCAGTGAGGAAAGGATGATGGAGACTATGATTCCCCCACAAGTCGGGATGAGACTCCGAACGAAAAAAAAAGAGAAAAGAGGCCAAAAAGAAAAAAAAAGAAAGAAGGCCCAAATAAAAAATGAGAGAAAAAGAGAGAAGGGACAATGCTACTATCCTTTTTCCACACTTGTGCTTCAAAGTAGCACCATGATCTTCATGATAGAGAGTCTCCTATGATGTCACTTTCATATACTAGTGGGAATTTTTCATTATAGAACTTGGCTTGTATATTCCAATGATGGGCTTCCTCAAAATGCCCTAGGTCTTCATGAGCAAGCAAGTTGGATGCACACCCACTTAGTTTCTTTTGTTGAGCTTTCATATACTTATAGCTCTAGTGCATCCGTTGCATGGCAATCCCTACTCACTCACATTGATATATATTGATGGGCATCTCCATTGCCCGTTGATACGCCTAGTTGATGTGAGACTATCTTCTCCTTTTTTTCTTCTCCACAACCACCATTCTATTCCACCATAGTGCTATATCCATGGCTCACGCTCATATATTGCGTGAAGATTGAAAAAGTTTGAGAACATCAAAAGTATGAAACAATTGCTTGGCTTGTCATCAGGGTTGTGCATGATTTAAATATTTTGTGTGGTGAAGATAGAGCATAGCCAGACTATATGATTTTTTATGGATAACTTTCTTTGGCCATGTTATTTTGAGAAGACATAATTGCTTAGTTAGTATGCTTGAAGTATTATTATTTCTATGTCAATATTAAACTTTTATCTTGAATCTTTCGGATCTGAACATTCATGCCACAATAAAGAAAAATTACATTGAGAAATATGTTAGAAAGCATTCCACATGAAAAATTCTTCTTTTATCATTTACCTACTCGACGACGAGCAAGAATTAAGCTTGGGGATGCTTGATACGACTCCAATGTATCTATAATTTTTGATTGATCCATGCTATTATATTATCTATTTTGGATGTTAATGGGCTTTATTTTACACTTTTATATCATTTTTGGGACTAACCTACTAATCGGAGGCCCAGCCCAAATTGTTGTTTTATTTGCCTATTTTAGGGTTTTGAAGAAAAGGAATATCAAACGGAGTCCAAACGGAATGAAACCTTTGGGAACGTGATTTTCTCAACAAATGTGATCCAAGAGACTTGGAGTGGGCGTCAAGAAACGATCGAGGAGGGCACGAGGTAGGGGGCGCGCCTACCCCCCCAGGGCGCGCCCTCCACCCTCATGGGCCCCCCGTTGCTCCACCGACGTACTTCTTCCTCCTATATATATCCACGTACCCCCAAACATCCAGGAGCACCAAGAAAACCTAATTCCACCGCCGCAAACTTCTGTACCCAAGAGATCCCATCTTGGGGCCTTTTTTGGAGCTCCGTCGGAGGGGGCATTGATCACGGAGGGCCTCTACATCAACTCCATGGCCTCTCTGGTGATGTGTGAGTAGTTTACTTCAGACCTACGGGTCCATAGTTATTAGCTAGATGGTTTCTTCTCTCTCTTTGGATCTCAATACAAAGTTCTCCTCGATTCTCTTGGAGATCTATTCGATGTAATCTTCTTTTGCGGTGTGTTTGTCAAGATCCGATGAATTGTGTGTTTATGATCCAAATTATCTATGAACAATATTTGATTCTCCTCTGAATTCTTTTATGTATGATTGGTTTATCTTTGCAAGTCTCTTCGAATTATCAGTTTGGTTTGGCCTACTAGATTGATCTTTCTTGCAATGGGAGAAGTGCTTAGCTTTGGGTTCAATCTTGCGGTGTCCTTTCCCAGTGACAGCAGGGGTAGCAAGGCACGTATTGTATTGTTGCCATCGAGGATAAAAAGATGGGGTTTATATCATATTGCATGAGTTTATCCCTCTACATCATGTCATCTTCCTTAAAGCATTACTCTGTTCTTATGAACTTAATACTCTAGATGCATGCTGGATGGCGGTCGATGTGTGGAGTAATAGTAGTAGATGTAGAATCGTTTCGGTCTACTTGTCTCGGATGTGATGCCTATATACATGATCATACCTAGATATTCTCATAACTATGCTCAATTCTATCAATTACTCGACAGTAATTCGTTTACCCACCGTAATACTTATGCTCTTGAGAGAAGCCACTAGTGAAACCTATGGCCCCCGGGTCTATCTTCCATCATATTAATCTTCCAACACTTAGTTATTTCCTTTGCCATTTATTTTACTTTGCATCTTTATTTCTCTTTATCACAAAAATACCAAAAATATTATCTTATCATATCTATCAGATCTCACTCTCATAAGTGACCGTGAAGGGCTTGACAACCCCTTTATCGCGTTGGTTGCGAGGTTCTTATTTGTTTATGTAGGTGCATGGGAATTGAGCATGATCTCCTACTGCATTGATACCTTGGTTCTCAAAAACTGAGGGAAATACTTACGCTACTTTGCTGCATCACCCTTTCCTCTTCAAGGGAAAACCAACGCAGTGCTCAAGAGGTAGCACGCTACTACACATGTCACACCATTCTCCCTTCCCTTATACTAGGTTTACATCATTAGTGGTCTCTCTACTCCACATACACACACTCCCTCTCACACACAAACGCGCGCACGAACACACACAGACATGCACAAACACCCATTAATCTGGATCCACATCTCTCCCCATGTCCGCATGTGTATCTCACACACTCACTCTCTAATTATGTATATGTGTCTCCATGTTACACAACACAAAGCCCCATGTACATGTCTCTCTCTATCCTCCACACACATAGACACAAAGAATCTGTTATCATTGCCTCAGTCTCTAGACATATCACACACGAACACTATCTCTCTCTCTAGCAAACACGCTCAACAAGGGTTTCCCCGTGAATAACTTACCGTCTATTCATCAACAGTCATGGCAGTACGGCGAACACAAGACGTGAAAAAGAATAAATCTACACATGCTTAGACCACCTAGTATGACTACTAGGACTAGATCAAGCCAAAAGCGTGCCGCCGTCACCCCCTCCTTATCGGCGACGGGAAAACCTTTGTTTTACACAGTCGAGAAGTCATTGTGCTAAGGCCTCACATGCTGAGCCGTTGAATAGAATGTAGATGCTAGTTTACGGAAACAAGTATCAATAATACGTTTGTATCTCCATACTTATATTTCTTATCTTATAAAAAACCGAGTTGGTGATGATGGTACGCGTGCCATCTTGCAATATAGACCGCCCGATCTATATCTAACGGATGGAAATTAAACTAAAAGATACCTGCACCCCTCTCCACATTTGCAAACAAGGCCTTCCCTCATTCATCCTTATCTCCAACAACCTCATTGTTGATCAATTAAGAAAGGAAGCCTCTGGAACAAACTGGCCTGGCGACCGCTGCCGGCGTCGTCAATCCCCATGCCTCCGCTCAGTCCGACCACCAATCACCACCACGCCCCACTCCTATTCACCTTATCTCCTATTTCTCGAGATATCATTAGTTTTTACACATGGGATTACTCCCGCATGGGTCAATCACAACAAGTGTTTTATAAAAAATGCATCTTGATGTTCCGTGCAATGCACGAATCTTGCTAGTACTCCTACAGAAGACTAAGTTGGTGATGATGGTGTGTCTGCCATCCATCGTTTGTGACCATTAGATCTGCATCTAATGACTATGAGGTAAGTTGTTGCCTTTTCTCACCAACATCCCACTTGTCTACCAATTTGCAGAAAAACCCATAATTAGTATCTTAAAACCAACCACATCCCTCCCTGACCTCACCAAAATAGCCCAAGGAATATATTCTAATTGAAACATAATATATCTCTAGTGATATATGTATATCAAAATTAGAGTGTTTTGTATCAAGTTTGTGAATAAGTATTATTCTAATTATGATTCGTTGCAACGCACATGAACATTGCTAGTATTTCCAACCATGCATTTTTTTCCTAGTATTCCATAGTTTTGAGTTTTCCATCAAGATATTAGTCACTCATGGTTGATATTTACTTTCAATTATGTACACATATGCACTATGTAACTAGCCTTTCTTATTGGGTTCCAAAGCTTAACTTCCACTCCCACTTACAATATGTAGAGTATTTAACAAAAAACTACCACTTTCAACTAGCCCAAGGAAGAATATATTGTACAAAGAATAGCAAAAATATACCCAAAATTTCTTAATCGCCAAAAACTACTACCTAGTACTCCCTCCGTCCCACAATGTAAGACGTTTTTGCAAGCTAGTTTAGCTTGAAAAAACATCTTATATTATGGGACAGAGGGGCAACCGATTAGGTTAGTTTAAACCCATTTATGACAGGGTTGGCCCACACGTCCGTGCTGACGAGGCAGCTTAAACCAACACATTTTGTTTGACCGTTGACACGAGGGACCCACATCTGATGTTCTATCCTGTTATTCCCCCTCAAATCAATATTTTTCCTGAACATTACTTCAAACAGTATTGATGTGTGTTCGTCGGTGGCGCCGGTGATGAGCGAGTTGGCCGCCGCTCCGCCGGACGGGCCGGACAGCGTGCTGGCCTCCGCACGTGTTGGCAGGCTGGTCCGAGCGTGACTCACGAGAGGCAGCGAGCATGAGACTGCAAACCTTGCAGACAAGCAGCTGGACGGAGCTATCTTGGCTAGCTAGCGGCCGCGAGCGCCGGACGGAGCTGGCATCCGGGCTGCCGCAAGATGGGCTCCGCACCGTCGGTGGTTTTGACCTCGCCTTTTGCCAGCGGCGGTAGCTGCGTCCCATGGCCGAGGATGACTAGGTGGACGGGCTGGAGGTAGGAGGTCACTCGGGGATTTTTGTGCAGACAGACATGTAGGTCCCACAAGTAATAACGCCGGGTCGAATAGAAGGCGTTGACTTAATGGGCGACATGGGGCCCCTGTTTGGATACTCTAAGTCAGAGGTTATAGTTAGATTCTAACCCTGAACTAACTCTAACCAAAGTGGTGTTTGGATGGCAGGGTTAGATTGACAACAAATGTATCCAAACAGGACCATGGGTTGAAACGTGCCTATAACGGCACTTTGTAGAGTAGTCGTTTCTTGGTAGGGCTGGTTGGTAAGAGCATGTACAATGGTTGATAAGGTAGTCTTATCTTAAGTCTACCACGTATGCAAGTGGTAGTAGTTTCTTAGCATTATTAGTGGTTTCTTGCATTATTGGGGGTTTCTTGTAAGGAACAATGTACTACTAGCGACAAAAGGCGATTCTAGGTTGTGTTGTACTCCAACGAGCACTACCAGTGGTCGCCGGAGTGTATACCTCATTTTGTGGGTTCGATCCCGGCCGAACAAATGTCGGCCTTTTTTTAAAATAGTAACTTCGCTGCGAGCCAATATTTTACACGGGTAGTTTGACTTTTGAAGTCAAACGAACGTGCGGTACCACAATCTGGGTGCACTGGATAGCCTGGCCACGTGAACGGGTTTTCCTTCCCAGCATCTCGTGGCTCGCGTGCTCGCCCTAGCCGCACCTTGCTTGCAGCTTCCTCATCAACTAGTAGCATATTTAAACTAGTGCCTCCCAATTAAGCCCGAGGAGCCGAAAAAGCCTGGCAGGGCATTGGGAACTGTGCATTATGGCTCTGTACGTAAAGTGCTCTACTACTACTCTGTAGCTTGTGGCGTTGCACGCATGGACTTCACTCCATTATCGGCTCTACTATAAAAGAAATTTCTCTTGACGTGTTTTTTTGAAACGGAGGCAAAAACTTTGCTTCATCTCATTCATAAAGAAGGAACTACTAACAAAGTTCGATGAGATCCATTACACCTCCACAAATGGAAGCAAAAAGCCTAGTCTCGTTGTATCAGATAACTCAAATGTTCTGCCCCGCAGTAACCATCGCTGATAAACAGGCTGCTAGTGTGTGCGTGAGAGGAGCGGCTGAGTAGGCCAGCTACGTGAGAGGAGCGGCTGAATAAAGCACCGAGAGTACCCACTAGGCCACTATGTAGGTGTACTTTCCCTGCATTGTTAGAACAACGATGGTTCTAGAGAACAGTACATAGTACCCTCCACTTCCAACTATAGCTCCTTGGCCCTGAGATTCAAGAGTTCAAAACTAGTGCACTATACTAGAAGTATAGTACATCACACTACTAGTTTAGAAAGTAGTACTAGTACTGCTACAGTACGAGTACGCAGTCCTCCGTCACATAATGTAAGACGTTTTTTTACACTAGTTGGCATGTACAAAAAATAGCAAAAACATACCAAAAAATTCTTAATCCACGCCAAAAACTACTAGCTAGTGCAAAAAATTTCTTACTAGTGCTATTATTTATAGTATAATGCAATCCCATAACGTCCCATAATGCTAGTACTAGTAGTAAATAATAGCCTCACCCCTTCGCTAAGGAACGATCTACAGTTGGAAGGGACGAGGCCCTGCGGTTACTACGCTCTTATCTCCTCCTCCCCAGTTCCCCTTCCCCCGAAGAGAAGGCAGTTAATCGCTGCTCCCATGGATTCGCCAGGCGGTTCTCCTCCTCGTCGGGGCTGGGAGACCTTGGACGACGATCCTCTGGGAGAAATCGCACGCCGCTCCGACGTCCTCACCGCCGCAAGACTCAGTGCTTCCTACACCAACTTTTTCAAGACGATGCTTAAAAAGGCTTGGGAAAAGGCCATGCTTGTTGGTCTTCCATGCGTCCACGAGGAGAAGGTTCTTCTATGGGACAATCCTTCGAACAGTCCACCGCTCCCTGGACATGGTTGTACGTTGACTCCGCTAGAGTTGCCGGCGTTGAGAGGTAGTCAGATTTTGTCCGATGAGCAGGTTAGTAATGGAGTTTGATCATGTAGTACTTAGTTATTCCATTTCCATCCTGTAATTTCTCCGCTGCCCGCCGTCTTATATATAGGTCTGGGTCGGTGCCAACGAAGATTGGCTTGCATACCTCCGGCCGGATACCACCATCATTTTGCACAACATCCACAACAGTGTGGCCGTTCCGGTAGATGATAACCCACAAGTATAGGGGATCGCAACAGTTTTCGAGGGTAGAGTATTCAACCCAAATTTATTGATTCGACACAAGGGGAGCCAAAGAATATTCTCAAGTATTAGCAGCTGAGTTGTCAATTCAACCACACCTAGAAACTTAATATCTGCAGCAAGATATTTAGTAGCAAAGTAATATGATAGTAGTGGTAACGGTAGCAAAAGGTAATGATAGCAAAAGTAATGTTTTTGGTATTTTGTAGTGATGATAGCAATAGCAACGGGAAAGTAAATAAGCGAAGAACAATATATGGAAAGCTCGTAGGCAATGGATCAGTGATAGAGAATTATGCCAGATGCGGTTCATCATGTAACAGTCATAACCTAGGGTGACACGGAACTAGCTCCAATTCATCAATGTAATGTAGGCATGTATTCCGAATATAGTCATACATGCTTATGGAAAAGAACTTGCATGACATCTTTTGTCCTACCCTCCCGTGGCAGCGGGGTCCTAACGGAAACTAAGGGATATTAAGGCCTCCTTTTAATAGAGTACCGGACCAAAGCATTAACACATAGTGAATACATGAACTCCTCAAACTACGGTCATCACCGGTAAGTATCCCGATTATTGTCACTTCGGGGTTAACGGATCATAACACATAATAGGTGACTATAGACTTGCAAGATAGGATCAAGAACTCTCATATATTGATGAAAACATAATAGGTTCAGATCTGAAATCATGCCACTCGGGCCCTAGTGACAAGCATTAAGCATAGCAAAGTCATAGCAACATCAATCTCAGAACATAGTGGATACTAGGGATCAAACCCTAACAAAACTAACTCGATTACATGATAAATCTCATCCAACCCATCACTGTCCAGCAAGCCTACGATGGAATTACTCACGCACGGCGGTGAGCATCGTGAAATTGGTGATGGAGGAAGGTTGATGATGACGATGGCGACGGATTCCCCTCTCCGGAGCCCCGAACGGACTCCAGATCAGCCCTCCCGAGAGGTTTTAGGGCTTGGCGGCGGCTCCATATCGTAAAACGCGATGAATCCTTCTCTCTGATTTTTTTCTCTCCGAAACCAAATATATAGAGTTGGAGTCGATGTCGGAGGAGCTCCAGGGGGGCCACGAGGTAGGGGGGCGCCCCCCACCCTCGTGGTTAGGGTGTGGGCCCCTGGTCTTCATTTTTTGCAAGGATTTTTTATTATTTCCGAAAAGATATTCCGTGAAGTTTCAGGTCATTCCGAGAACTTTTGTTTCTGCACATAAATAACACCATGGCAATTCTGCTGAAAACAATGCCAGTCCGGGTTAGTTCCATTCAAATCATGCAAGTTAGAGTTCAAAACAAGGGCAAAAGTGTTTGGAAAAGTAGATACGACGGAGACGTATCAGTAGACCCCTTCTCCACCATTGGGAACGGCCTTCCGGACTGGCTGGGCCTGAATACGTATGATGATGTCTACATGAGATTGAAGAAGACAGCAATTGCGGACCCGCCGACAAAGCGATGCGGCTACGACGATTACTATCTCATCGCGGTGTTCGACATAAGGATTGCCATCAATGCAAGAGGCAGTAACGACAAAGGCTGGCGCATGTTGGCGGCGGCAGATTTGTACCCCTACACGTTCGAAGACGCCTTGCACCATCTAGGCCGCATCTTCGCGGTGACAAGCCAGGGGACTTGTTTCATCAGGTTGCCATCCTACGGTACGGGAGATTACAAGCGGAATGCACAAACCATCATTTGCATCCCTAACGGTACTCCATTATTTTGCAGGGACCAGGCATCCCACGATCAAAATAAGATTGCCGATCCTGGATGTGCATTTGCATCCGCGATTCGGTCCAACCTGGAACCTTGTAGCTGACTTTGGCATATTGGGATCAACTATCTTAGCAGTCGTTACCCATGGTACCACTGATGTGCAACATGGTCACACAATCTACCACGATCGGACCGTCACCATCTCCCCAGGTATTCCATTTTTTAACCCTCTTGCCTTCTCTTTCATTGTTGTACTAGTACTCTACTTACGTGCTAGTAGGAGTACATTTTACCTTGGATGACGCGTATAGCTAGCTAGGCCCTTGAAGACTTGAACCCACTAACTGCCACCATTTTTGTTTTTCCATATCTTACTATCTCATCCATGTAGCCAAGAGTGGCTATATATAATAAGTCGGTTATTTACTTCCTCTGTACCGGAGTAGTACTATTTGTTGCACAGTATTACTGACCGCCATATTTGAGCACAACATTATTATGCATGGACCTTGACTATGTATGTCACCATGTGTCCAGATCTGAGATGCCGCGTGTACCAGATGAACGGCGTCGAGTTCGACCGCCATGATGCTACGTGGGTGCCGAGGAACACTCTTGGAGAGTACTCGCTTTTCATTGGGGACAGCTACTCCATTGTGAAGCGGATGCCACATTCCGTGCACGACACGGAAGGCCTGCCGTTCATGAAGCATGGTTGTGTCTTCAGTGCGCATCGCCGGATGAACGACATGCTGGGACACGCTATCCCTGATTTATACCGCTTCAACTTGGATGAGTCTCCATCGTGTGGAACCGGACTAGAAAGCTGCGACAATGATTCCCGTTACCCACCGCTATGGATCGTGCCATCCATGAAGAACACCTAGGACTGGTACCTGGAGGAGGACATGTAGCCCATCTATAACGTGTAAGTGGAGTACGGTAAATTGTGAATGGTGGCGCTGTGAATATATGTAGACTAGTCGTGCACAAATTTATCACATGAATTGGAGATGAACTTGTGTGGCATACTGGCATTTGTCCTTTAGAATTTATTACTAGTAAATGTGTTATGTGTACGTGCAATTTGGGTGGTTGTTGCACGGGCTCCAACACGCTCTTTGAGAAAAAAAGGTGACACGGCTTTGGATATACGTGACGTGGCGGCATCACATAGTAGCATCGTTCGCTATAGTTGTAGTACACTCCTACTAGGATGACAACTCCTATAAAACCTTGCGCTTGGCTCTTTGCCTCTTCGGGAGGTTCAACAGTTCGTACTCGTGTGAACCTTGCACTTGGCTCTTCGCCTCTTCGGAAGGTCCAACAATGATGATACTATAGTACAATATGCTTCTGGCAATCTGACACCGATTGAACTGTTGCACGTCCACCGCGAGGGCGAGGGCGAGGGAGAGGGATAGGGAGAGGGCGTTGTAGTCAAAACCCTCTCCTCGTCCTGCGAACCACCGTGCATGTGGGCGAGGGAGAGGCGTAGTAAGCAAGCTTCTCCTCGTTCGGCGAGTTGATGGGACACATCAAAGCAGTACTAGTACTAGTCCATACTGCGTCCTTTCCGGTTAATATGGCTTAATTTGAAATGAGAAAAATACACTGGCGGTCAACGTATGTAACAATACGCTCTTTACGGTCACTATATATTGTTTTGCGGTGATTATACGATCACTAGCTCATCGTAGAGCACCGTATTGCACCCTACTGACCGGCCACATAGTCGACGTGGCACTTTGTTGACTGGTTAAATTGTCACCTGGTTTCTGGGTCCCACCTGTCAGTTGGCAGAGCAAAGAAATCAGTTAAACAAAACTTTACGCAGGCGCGACAGGAGTCCAACCCTTGCGCGCGAACCACCCTGGTTGTGTATGTGAGTGCATCCACGTGTACTCCCTCGGTCTTCCAACAAAGAGTGTACATCGGCTAAAAAACAAAGAGTGTAGTACATCTACACTTCCAATGCATTTAGCCTTTAATCTAAATCGATATTGATTGACTAATGCACCAACTTGTGCTTTAGGTATAGGCTACATGTCTATCCTTAATTACAGCATGCAATGATATTCATTTAATCTTATTCTCTCAATGGTCGCATGCACACATAAGTCTGCTACTTTTGGGCATTAATTATGCCCTGGTCAATGTATAAATCTCTAAATGTACAGTCTTTCACGGACGTAGGGAGTAGGTTGAGCACTTGAGCATGAGCGTGTGTGTTGCGTCGTGTGTTGTGTGCCACATGGGTGCGTGAGTGTTGCATGTGTCCATGTGTACGTGTGAGTGTTGCATGTTGCATGCATGCATGGGGCTTACTCCCTCCCATTGACATGTTCATATTTCAAGCTTCCTCTGTTCCCTCCATATGGTGATACTCCCTCTGTTCCCAAATATGGAGTAAAATCCTCCCTCTGTTCCCAAATACAGAGTAAAATCCTCCCTCTGTTCCCAAATACGGAGTATTTGTCTTTCTAGAGATTTCAACAAGTGACTACGTACGGAGCAAAATGAGTGAATTGAGCGTAGAGGCATAGGGATAATGTAGAAAGGAAGTCTTCGCGATCCATTATTCCCCATCTCGATCAGAGAGAACTATTCAACTAGTCTTCGTAGTGAAATGACAATACACGTAGCAGCAGATGGGACACTTAATTAATAAGCTGAACCAGCGTGTTGGTGTTACTAAATCAGCCTTACCCAGTACTGCTATCATGTTTGCCAGTAGAGCACGCTTCTGTCCTCCATTAACTGACATATGGGCCCTCTTGTGGTAGACCCACATGTCATCGGTGTAACTATTTACACTTCGAAGGACGATATATCCTGGTAGTAGTAGTAGTAGTAGAATTGAGATTTAATGCACTTTCTTCCCCGTCTTCCACTCTTCTTCCTCCTCTCTTCTTCTTCCTCGTCTCTTCCCCATCGTCGGCCGCACACCATTTCCCCCCGCTCACTGCTCGCCCGCCCACGCTATCTTCCTTGGTAGCTTGCGCGTACCATATCCCCCCGCCCACTGCTCGGCCACACGAGGAGAAGCTTCTTCGCTCGCCCGCCCGAATCCACTTCCTCGCTAGCTCGCAGGCACCGAAAACCCCAATGGCAGAACCGACTGACACGCGGAGCCACGATTGGAATCCCTCCCCATTGTTCTCTTGGAGCAGATCTGTAATCGTATGGACCTACTCAGCACCGTCCATCTGGCCGCCTGCTCGGTGTCTTTGTACCGTCTACTCATCTGCAACCGGATGGCTCTTTTCAAGACACCCTACTTGCTGATGCCCGATCCTCGCAGGTGGCCCAGACACTGATGTGATGATCCTACTGAGGTTGTCGTGGTGCCCCTCGACATGCTACCACTACCCGTCCACCTGTCCTTCATGCGCGGCCACTACTGGGCGGGCATGAAGGCCAACTGGATCATCCTCATCCACCAATCCGGTAATTTGTGGCATCTCGTGGATATCTACACCCAGCGAGAGATCACCCTTCCATCGTTGGTTACTGCCGCCATCGAGTCTTGCGGCCCGCCGGACACTCCTGCCTACTACGCACGAGACGCGTCAAGCTTTTGGCTCGACCTCTGTTTGCTGAAAGTTGTAATCTGCGAAGTGCCCACACCATCAGAAGACTACATGGATTACAAGCTCATTGCCTTTTTCAACATGGGATTAGTCTATCTGGAATCCGGTCGCCATACATGGTTATGGCTTGTGGTCAATCCTGTTGAGGCAACATTTCTGCCTGATGCTATAGTGCACGATGGAATCGTTTACGCGGTCGACGCACAGATTGGCTGCCTATACTGGTGGAATCTATCGTCGTGTAATTGTTCTATCTCATCTCATCTTTACCTTATGAATACAACTGCTTGTTCATTGTTACAAATTTAGAATAGATAGTATGTCTATAACCGCACCATTGCTATATGTTCCTCTCATTTCCTAGATTTTTATGACCACACATGTTATTGTTAGAGTTGATATGAGAACAATTGGCATCTAATGATTGTTAGAATAGATATTATGAGCATAACATCATGATTGCTATATGTTACTCTCATTTCCCAGATTTTTATAACAACGCATGTTATTGCTTAGAGTTGATATGAGAACAGTAGTAGTAAGTGTTATGGTAGAATATGAGTAGGATCTGTCATAGCTATTTTCCTCTCATTGTTACATGATGTTTGAACCATGACATATGGCTAGAATATGAAAGCCATTGGCTTATTTTTTTAACTTGGGGTATGATTATGACCACGGCATTGCAATTCTCTGTCTATGATATGTGTCACTGTTATAATAATCTTAATTCCACACATACTCTGAACATGATTGTTTATTTTTATCCTTTTGGTCTCCAATTTG
>NW_024112307.1:0-24679 GCF_003073215.2 Triticum urartu | reverse complement strand
GCATTTGGGACACCCTGCCGAACCCGCAGCGGCTCGCCAACAAGAGGTGTCGAGGCCGGGTAGGCCAAAAGGAAGGCGGTCAGGACGGAGACGCGGCGCAAAGGTATAGGAAAAACCCTGCTCCGTGGTTGTCGTCTTTCTCAAAATGTAATGACGCCCGTGTTTCTTTAACAGAAAGAACGCTCGCCGGAATATGTCCGGCGATGCTGCCAATCAAGCTTCCACCAGTCGGGCGCCAGGACCGGACATAGAGGCGGAAGGCGATATGGGGCAGGCGCCGATAATCCCTACAGAGGATGCGGATAGATTATCCGCTACAAACTCAGAAGTGGAAAGCGCCATGAATCATAGGCGCCGCCGGGCCGTACTCCGCGACGCTTGTTTCTCACCAGAGGCGTTCGACGCCTTCAATTCTGGAGAGGCATACCTCCGTGCTGCTCAAGATGGTCTAGCCAGAGCCACGGATCAGTATGTAAAGGATGTACGGGTGAGTAAATCTGACGATTTATATGTATCAGTAGCCCCTGAGACTTGAAACAGTTAGCAGAACTGATTTAAGGATCATCTTTAATGTGCAGGTTCTTACAGAGAAGAATACTAGGCTGTCCCAGGAGCTGGAGGAATGCAAGACCCAACTGGGGCCGCTCTTGCCGCATTGCAGGAACAGAAAAAGCCTCCCCTGGTAACATTTACTTTAAAGAATGGTGGTTACCATATAGTGTGCGGCGTGTCTGCAGATCTAACAATTGATTTTGCAGATGAGTCCGGAGAAAGTCCGGGGGACCAGCATGTTATGCGACAGCTAGAGGCTGGCAAACGCGTGCTGACTAAGGTTATGCTGGAGAAAAACAATCTCCAAGACGCCAACATTAAGCTGAACATGGAACTAAAAGACGTTCGGGGCCAGCTTGCGGACTCCGAGAAGGAGAATAAGCGGCTTCGGCGCGGCATTTTCAGTAAGTGTTGAACGAATCCTTTTAAAGGAGTTCGGCGAAGAAGCCGACTAACAGCGTTATGTCTGTAGGTATGCTGACGGGTCGTCCCGCGGAGGAAATGCCCGGGTCTGCGGGTGATCTTCTGTCCGAGCTGTCACATCTGCACGAACAAGTTCGGCAGGTGATGCAGGGTGTTGCCCAGGCCTTGTGGCCGTCCGTCTCCCTGCCAGAGGGCGTTGCAGAGCTTGCGGAGAAGCTGAAGGGAGCACGGCGGCGCTTCCGATTATGGAAGATATCAGCCTGCCGACAGGGTGCCAGAGAAGCCTGGGCCATGGTGAAGACGCGGTATACCAAGGCAGACCCAAATCACATGGCCGAGGTCGGACCTGTGGGGCCCGACGGAAAAGAGATCCCCGTTAGCTTAGTTTATGGGCAAGTAGAATTAGCCGCAAAGTATTCTCAACAGGATTGTAAGCTAGGACCGCCTGTTGGATGGTATAGAAGAGGAATTTAGTCAGTCTGCATGACTATGTAATTAAAGTGACATGTATAATGCCTTCTAGCCGGATTGTAGATCATTTGTCTTGCGGACCTTTTCGCTTCAACCTCCGGGCCCGATAGTCCGGAGTGAATCCGAATACCCGCTCAGTTATATAAGAACCGTATGCGTGGAGACCAGGCGTAGGGGTCATTAGTGCTTTATCAGACAAGTGCCCAACTAGTTATGTTATATTACATGGGTAGTAAGAAACATCTTCCAGGGAGAATAGTTCCGTTAAGGGTTCCTTTCCCTGGGTAAGCATGCCCTAAAGTGCATGTCCGGACTGCGATAGGAAATGCAGGAAAAACATCTGGGGGCAGATATGGACATAAATAAAAATCATCTTTTGTTCACCGACCGAATATTCCCTTAAGAACGCTAGCTTTCGGCTTCACCCAGTCTGAGGTACACATCCGGCTGACCCGGCGTAACAATCGCAGAGGTGCTCCCCTTATGCCCTAGCCAAATTACGGAACGTAGGGCATTAATACAAGAGCCCAGGCAACCCAGCTTTGGCCAAAACTTAAGTCATTATCGAGCATATAATGGTTGAAAAGGTACATGCGGAGTATAACACATGTGTTGGGCGTTGAGGCCCAGATAAATAATTTAAGCTTCTATGAAAGAAGCCCCCAGGTATGAAGAGTGTGGCTAGCGCCATTGTACGTACAAGTGAGGCACAAGGTGACCCTTGAAGGGCCTAGAGAATAATAGGAGAAAGAATAAAGGGAAAACAAGACAGATGATGTATATGCAGAAAATGGACAAAGGGAGGACTAACATAGAGTTCCGGTGCTAGGCGTTAGAATCTTCGGAGCCTGGCCACGTTCCACCATGGGTTCGGCTCGAGTCGACTAGTCGATTGCATCCCGCAGTCGATTACGCTCCACTGTCAGACTGGTCAATAATGAAGGACTTCATTTGGGCTCGAGCTTGTTCTTTTGCTATCTGGCAGGCGTAGAACTAGTTTCGCCAACATTATAAGTTTTCGCTCGTACTTCTCTACTTTGGTATCTGCGAGCCTGTTGCTGATAAAATGCAGACGGGCTTTGGCTACGTCGCGCTCCTCCTCCAAGGTGTCTAGACTGTCCTGCCGATCGAGCTCGGCTTCTCGTACATGCACTCGAGGTGAGTCATGAATATGTCACAGGGCAGACCTGCCTGCGCCGTACACCATAAAGAATGGTGTATATCTGGTTACTACGATTCGGCATGGTCTCAGCCCCAGTACGGAGTCGAGCTCCTCTACCCAGTGCATGTCAGACTCCGTTAAGAAATGCACTAATCTGGGTTTAATGCTACTCATTATAAGACGTTCTCGCTCGACTGACCAGGGGTGATAGACTGAAGCATTAATCGAGCTGATGCCCATTTTGCTGCACCAGAGTACCTCGTCGGCCGTTGAGTTTCGTGCATTGTCAGTGATGATGCTGTGGATGCCATAACAGTGTACCAACCCCGGATAAAGTCTATCACGGCCGATCGGCTGTAACAGGCCTCTATCCATTTGGTGAATATCCACCATGACCAGTAAGTATTTTTCTTGTGGGTTCCCCTTTAAGTCCAACCATGTCAAGCCCCCAGACCGTAAAGGGCCATGTAATGGGTATTGTTTGGAGGGCGGCGGGTGGCATGTGGCTTTGATTTGCAAAGAGCTGGCAATCGGCGCAACATTGGACCAAGTCTTGTGCATCTGCCCGAGCCGTTGGCCAATAGGATCTTGTACGGAAGGCCTTGCTTACAAGAGCCCGGGCTGCGGCGTGATGACCGCCGAGTCCGGCGTGAATTTATGCCAAAAGATTCCGCCCTTCCTCTTCGGAGATGCACCTTTGAAGGACTCCGGTAGTGCTTTTCTTGTACAATTCTCCCTCATGAACCCTGTAGGCCTTGGATCGCCGCACTATGCAGCGTGCCTCATTTTGGTCCTCCAGAAGTTCCTGTCTAGTTAGGTAGGCCAGGAATGGTTCTGTCCACGAGGCAATAATGGCCATTATTTCATGGGCTGAAGGTGTTATTTCTATGGCGGAGCCTCCGGTTGTGTCAGAGAGTTCGGTATCAGGTATTTTGGCCGGGTCCGGACTGTTGTTACCGGTGTCCCCTTCCCATGCTACAGATGGCTTGAAGAGTCTTTCTAGAAATATGTTGGGAGGGACCGCGTCACGTTTTGCGCCGATGCGGGCGAGGATATCCGCCGCCTGATTGTTTTCCCGAGCCACATGGTGAAATTCGAGTCCCTCGAACCGAGCTGACATTTTTAGGATGGCATTTTGATAGGCTGCCATTTTCAGATCCTTGGCATCAAAATCTCTGTTTATTTGGGATATTGCGAGGTTTGAATCCCCACGCACCTCCAGGCGTTGAATGTCCATGGAGACTGCCATCCGAAGACCATGCAACAGAGCTTCGTATTCGGCTGCATTGTTGGAATCTGTATACAATATTTGCAGTATGTACCGAATGGTATCTCCGGTTGGGGATGTCAGGACGACGCCAGCCCCTAGACCGGCCAGCATTTTAGAACCGTCGAAGTGCATGATCCAATTGGATTATGCGTCGTACTCTTTAGGGAGTTCGGCCTCCGTCCATTCAGCGACGAAGTCGGCCAGTACTTGCGATTTAATGGCTCGGCGATGTTTGTATGTTATGTCGAATGGGAGGAGCTCAATGGCCCATTTGGCAATCCGGCCCATAGCGTCGCGGTTGTTGATAATATCATTAAGTGGCACTTCCGAGGCTACTGTAATCGAACACTCTTGAAAGTAGTGTCGCAGTTTCTGTGATGCCATGAATACCGCATATGCTATTTTTTGGTAATGCGGGTACCGTGATTTGCATGGAGTGAGGACAGTGGATACATAGTATACCGGCTTTTGAAGAGGGAATTTGTGTCCGTCCGCTTCCCGTTCGACAACGAGCACCGCGCTTACAACTTGATGAGTTGCCGCAATATACAACATCATTGGTTCGCCAATGTTCGGTGCGGCCAGGATCGGGTTGGTTGCCAGAATGGCCTTTATTTCTTCCAATCCGGTTGTGGCCGCGTCCATCCACTCGAAGTGTTTGGTGCGTCGAAGGAGGCGATAAAGGGGTAAAGCCTTTTCTCCCAAGCGGGAGATAAAGCGGCTTAGAGCCGCCAGGCATCCAGTTAGCTTCTGGATTTGTTTGAGGTCTGTTGGGGTAGCCAACTGTGACAACGCTCGTATTTTGGCCGGATTAGCTTCAATACCTCTACTAGAGACAATGAATCCCAGGAGCTTTCCGGCTGGTATGCCGAAAACGCATTTTTCCGGATTGAGCTTGATGTCATATGTTCGGAGGTTGTCGAATGTGAGCCTCAAGTCGTCTATCAAAGAGTCGATGTGTTTGGTTTTGACGACCACATCATCTACGTATGCCTCTACTGTTTTGCCGATTTGTTTCTCCAGAAATGTCTGAATCATGCACTAATATGTTGCGCCGGCGTTTTTGAGCCCAAAAGGCATTGTGTTAAAACAGAAGGGACCGTATGGCGTGATGAATGCCGTTGCGGCTTGGTCGGACTCCGCCATCTTGATTTGGTGGTAACCGGAGTATGCATCGAGGAAACACAATGACTCGTGTCCTGCGGTAGCATCAATGATTTGATCGATGCGTGGGAGGGGGAAGGGATCCTTTGGGCAAGCTTTATTGAGGTCTTTGAAGTCGACACAAAGGCGCCAAGATTTGTCCTTCTTTGGTACCATCACCAGGTTTGCTAGCCAGTCCGGGTGTTTTATTTCTTTGATGAATCTGGCCTCCAATAACTTGGCTAGTTCCTCTCCCATGGCCTGTCTCTTAGGTTCAGAGAAACACCGAAGAGCTTGCTTGACCGGCTTGAATCCCTTTAGGATATTGAGGCTATGCTCGGCCAGCCTGCGTGGGATTCCTGGCATGTCTGAGGGATGCCAGGAGAATATGTCCCAGTTCTCGCGCAGGAACTCTCGTAGTGCGGCGTCCACGGCGGGGCTTAGCTGTGCCTCGATGGAGGCTGTTTTTGTAGGGTCCGTTGGGTGGACTTGGAATTTGACTATTTCATCCGCTGGTTTAAAAGAGGTGGACTTGGATCTCTTGTCGAGTATCACGTTGTCCCTATCCACTGTGGAGCGTAGCTTAGTTAATTCCTCGGCCGAGAGGGCTTCGGATAATGCCTCGAGGGCCAATGCGGCTGTTTTGTTTTCGGCGCGGAGTGCTGTGTCCGGATCGCTGGCGAGAGTGATGATTCCGTTGGGCCCGGGCATTTTGAGCTTCATGTACCCGTAATGTGGTACGGCTTGGAAGATTGTGAATGCCTCCCGTCCTAAAAGAGCGTGATAACCACTGCTGAACGGGGCCACTTGGAATGTAATTTCTTCGGATATGTAATTATCCAGCGTGCCGAATACCACATCTAATGTGATTTTCCCAGCACAGCGTGCTTCCCGACTGGGGATGATTCCTCTAAAGGTCGTGCTACTTTGCTCAATGCGGCTCCAGTCTATTTCCATCTTTTGAAGAGTTTCCTCATAGATGAGGTTTAATCCGCTGCCGCCGTCCATGAGTACCTTGGTGAGTCGAAAGCCGTCCACGATTGGAATGAGGACCAGTGCGGCTGGTGCTCGGGTTGTTCGGAATTTAGGTTCGTCACTGGCATTGAAGGTAATAGCCGTGTCACTCCAAGGATTTATTGCTGCTACATGGCAGATTTCGGCCATGCTGCGGAGTGTTCGCTTGCGTCTATTATTTGACGCGAAGGTCTCAAAGACCGTTAACACCGTATTGTTGTCCACGGGATGGTGCTTTGTGGTATTTGGGAGGAGTAGATCCTCACCACTTTTGGCCATCTTCCAGAGTATCCAACATGCTCTAAGGTTGTGCATTGGTATTGCATCCGCTATACTATGAATTTTGCAGGGTCCGTTGAGCCATCCCTCCGGTACGGTTCCTTGCCCCATAGAGGGCTTTTGCTTTTTGGTAGTTAACCCGGGTGTATTGTGATAATGCACCCTTTTATTTCGTACTGGGTTTGTGTTCAGGGTCGGACTATCCCAAAAGTTTGTTCGGTTTTCCAGGCACTTTCCATCGCACAGTACTTTCGTACTATGGATGCCAAGTCAGCGAAGCGTGTTATCTCACGGCGATTTATGGCGTTAAGGATTCCCTTGTCTGTGCAATTATTGTGGAAAAATAAGATTGCGTCTTCCTCGCGACAGCCCTTAACCTTGTTCATCGCAAGGAGGAATCTGGCCCAGTAGTGATGTACTGTTTCATGGGGCTCTTGCCTGATGTGGGAAAGATCGCTTATGTTTGGGTGGGTCAGTGGAATTGAATCTGAACCCTCACCTGATCTGGGATCCAGGGGCCGAGGAATTTCCAATTTTGAAAGTTCCGGTTCTGGGGTGTGACCCGATAACCCTAGCCCGCTGCCTGACTCTAAGTTCAGGGATTGGGTGTTGTCCTCCCGCGAACGGGCGTCCGACTCAGAGAGCTCGGGAATCCGGACATAGTTGGTCCTCAAGATGGAGGAAAGGTCGCCGCATTGTTCCTCCACCACTGCAATATGATGGGTGACCGGTGGAGAGTTAATCTCCCTTTGATCGGGTTTAAGCCCAATCCGATCATAGTCCATAGCGACTCCCAGGGCGGCGATGCGATCTAAGAGCTTGTTTAAGGAGGCGAGCTCTATTGGATCCATCTGTTCGGCGAGTGCCGATTTGACGTGGAGGCTGTTTTCGATGACCCGGGAAGTCATCGTCGACGCGACGGCCGAACAGGCGGTCATGATGAAACCGCCTAGCTGGAGAGTTTGGCCGACAGCCAAAGCTCCCTCGACAGTAGTGTCGTCTTTAAAGACAAGACGAGACATCCTTCCTTCTGGTGACGGCACAGAGGAACTCTCAATGAAAGCACCAATGTCGGTGTCAAAACCGGCGGATCTCGGGTAGGGGGTCCCGAACTGTGCGTCTAGGCGGATGGTAACAGGAGGCAGGGGACACGAAGTTTTACCCAGGTTCGGGCCCTCTTGATGGAGGTAAAACCCTACGTCCTGCTTGATTAATATTGATGATATGGGTAGTACAAGAGTAGATCTACCACGAGATCAGAGAGGCTAAACCCTAGAAGCTAGCCTATGGTATGATTGTATGTTGTCCTACGGACTAAAACCCTCCGGTTTATATAGACACCGAGGGGGCTAGGGTACACAAGGTCGGTTTTACAAAGGAGGAAAGTATTACATATCCGTATTGCCTAGCTTGCCTTCCACGCCAAGTAGAGTCCCATCCGAACACGAGACGAAGTCTTCAATCTTGTATCTTCATAGTCCAGCAGTCCGGCCAAATGATATAATCGGCTGTCCGGGGACCCCTATCCAGGAACTCCCGTCATACCCCTATCGACAGCAGTGT
Source organism: Triticum urartu (assembly GCF_003073215.2). Taxonomy (NCBI): domain Eukaryota; kingdom Viridiplantae; phylum Streptophyta; class Magnoliopsida; order Poales; family Poaceae; genus Triticum; species Triticum urartu. The sequence continues at coordinate 16,802 of NW_024112307.1, read as the reverse complement.
AAATCCGGTCGATAAGGATGTCAAGTGTCAGGGGTAGACAGTAATTTCCATCTCGCAAACACTTGCTTCGGGCAGCCCACAAATGATAGTGGGTGTTTAGCCGCTTCGTTCAAAACTTGGGAGAATTAGCATTCACGTTTGCCCTGGGCCCTGGCAACTAAATCCAAATCCAATTTTTATTCGATTACGAATATCCACAGATAATTCTACGTTTTGTTATTTATTTCTTCAAAACCACAACAAAGATTTATTCCACCTTTATATATGATTATGATTTAGAAATGTCGTGATCTTCGAATTCAGTAGGTTGGATACACTTTGAGTCAAACAGTTATTTCATCCAATACAATATGCTCACACGAAAAACAGTTCACCTTATGTCAATCATACAAGTACTGAGGATTACCTCGCCTAAAAAATTTGGATCAATACAACACATGGACAACATAGGGGTTCTTATAACATAATCCATTCAGAGACATGACACAACATGCAAGTACAATAATATAATGACAATTTCAACTACTATCTAAAGAAATGTTGGGGATATCGCTTATCGGTAACTTATCGGTCGACCCATGATAAGGGGTAAATCGGCCAGCTTATCAGCATATCGGCCGATTTATCGCGATATCGTCTGATTTATCGGTCGATTTATCTTATCGCTCATACGCAGGTAAGCGATAAATCGGCCGATTTATCAGAATATCGGAAGATATCTTGAACAGTGATCTAAAGAAGAACTGGGATTACCCTGGGCTTCAGAGAGTAGAAGCAGCAGGACCTCCTCCGTCTTCAAATGCAACATTCTTACTTCCTCAAAGTATTGGGTTGCTTTCATAATGCGTGCAGCTAATTGCATAATTTCTAGCTTGAAGATCGAGATTACCTCATTCAGGGCAGCCACACCATCTCTTTCTGCCTCTAGTAGAGCCTCAAGAACTATAATATCTGTGCTCGGACTGCTCTCCGGCGGTGTTGCCTCTGAACTGCTACCATCTGGTAACATGGATGGCGCACTGCTTCCACAAATAGATTCTGGGGTTGTACATTGTGTCCTAGTGTGAACGGCATCCTGAAAGGTTTCCGCTGGACATAAGTAAGAGATAGTTATCGCATGATCCAGGCAGTAAGCTTACATGGTAAACGACATACGAATTATTGCCGAGCATGGAAAGCTATATTTAAAGGGTTCGAGGCAGCATCAGCCGAAAAGAAATTAAAATGGTAAGATGAAACTAGGGAGGTAAGTGGCAAATAAACGACATCCGCCAGTCCCATCTAGTTAGTTTTTGCTAGCTCCCTCGTTCATTTTCCACAAAAAACAAAAACTCTTTTGAACTATAATACCACTAGTGGACTTTAATCGGGATTAAACGGGACCCAGTTGACACATATAAACTACGAAGACAGTCTTGTGATGAAGTTCGGAGGAAAAGTTAAGGACTCAAATGAACTAGGCATGCATTTCTTTATGATAGTACAGCAGGCACTGCTGACATATTGGCCAACTCAGGTATAGCGTAACAAGTAACAAACAAGCATTTGAATAAAGCAATACATCAAAGTAGACAACTGAACTATTTGTTATTCTGTAGGATTATAGGTTGAGGGCACAAGCCAAGAAAGCAGCCCACACGCATTACATTTCACATGTACTAAAACACACTGGCTTACCATATGTTGCCGTGAAGCCTCGCTGCTGTTGCAATGTTCTTTGAAGATATCGTCAGCATCCCGTGGTTCCAAATCTAGTTGTTGTAGTTTATTCTGCACCCTCTATTTAGGTAAAATTAATTTTAATCACATGCACTGGTTCAAATTGATCATCAATGGTTCATCTAAACTAATGAAAGAAGGGTGTGTGCATACACGACAATATATCCGCTTCCCTCTATTTTTATGCTTGTTCTAGGTGCCAGCCCCAAAATAACAAATATTTTGCTTGATGGGGTTGGCAGATCCATAATTAATAGAAGCATCAAATTAGTCAGACAACTTGGGAAGATCAAGAACACACAAAAAAGTAATGAATAGAGGCTCGGAGCAGTCATGTAATAGCTAGCATCAGAAAATGTAGGGTAAAACAAACAAAAACCAGCGGAACCACATGCTAGTTTGCTGATGTGTAATGAAGCATATAGAACAAGAAGCAGTCTGATGGAACCAATAGGTGGCATCAGAACAACACCATTATCATAAATATAGCATGCAATAAGTAAAATAGTACGCAGTGATATCTAGGAAGTACAGTAATACTTAGGACAAAACTAAAGCATATTAACTATATGTGCACTGGTATGTAATTTAGCACATGTAACATGTTCACTGCCAGAAGTATGGCCCTACAGGTGCAAGCAGAATAACGCGTCTCATGAAAAACTGAATGATGCCCTGAAGAAATTCAAAGGTGCGGTGCTTATGCTAAGAAAGTGAACATAGGCGCCGACCGTTGGATAACAGTACCTGATTCTCGGCGGCGTATGGATATCGTTGGCATAATTGATAGCTAAGGATCATCGATGGTGCTCGTGTTGCGGTTGAGTTTGCGCTGGCTATCGCCGTCGCTGAAGCGGATCCGGTGCTACGGTTGTGGCGCCTGTCGACATACAAGAAAACTCATCGGTGGTAAGTGAACAGTTGCATGATAAAGAGAAAAACCGAAGGAGTACAAATCGAAATAACCTGATGAGGTTGCAGCGTCGGTAAAGCAGGGCCGGTAGAGTTGAATATGGCGTCCGTGGAGCTGGTCCACTACAGTGGACGAAGGCTTCGACGGGTGCGTTGTACAGTGCTTTCGGTGAGGCGGATCTGTTGCGGCGGACGAGTTCTTGTATGAAGGGCCAGCGAAGGGACGGACGAGGGAGTCAGTGAAGGGCCGACACTATGGTGGACGAAGGCGCCGGTTAAGCAGATCTGGTGCGGTGGACCATGATGGCGGTCAAGGAGATCTGGAGCGGTGGACAAGCCGCTGCGGCCGAGGACTAGATTCCGCGGCTTGCCGTGGTTGGGGGGTTGGGGAGGGGCTTTGGGGAAGAATTTTGGGGGCGAAGAGGGGAAAACAATGGAGTTACCAAAGCAGCCATTTTCCGTTCATGTGGCAGGGGTAAAACAGGAATATCGCAGGGCTAAACTTTCGGGCGCGAGATATTTCGATCTGAGTGGGAAGTGTGAAAGCTTTTGGCGCCTGAAATTATATTCTGCTCTTGTACGACCGACTATGATATCATGGCCGAGAATTTGTTTGTTTTGCACACAAAAAAGTGTAAGTTTTGAAAATCAATGTCTCCAACTCGAAACTTAGATTCTCCATTCAATTCAAATATGGATCATTGAGCTACTACAAGCAAATAGCATCATACGGTCCAATTCAAATGAAATTCCAAATGTGTTTATCCTAAATATGATGACAAAAGCAAAAATGTGTATGTGTATGAATAGAGTGGATGATTATAAAGTTTGAACATGCCCGTATGTGTATATCTCTAGGTTTGATATATGAATTTAAAATCACAAAATCCCGGCTTAAAAAATGTGCCTCCGTTTTAATGAATTACAAAAGCTAATGATGGAGTCGAATTCCAAAATTCCAATCTTAGGTTTGTAATTCTGGTACATCAAGGTATATCATGCATGTTCAAAAGTATCATTATCTCATAGTCCAAACTGTGAAACAAATTGATCAGCCATGAGTGCACACACTATTGACCACGTATATCTCAATTACGGTAAAGTCCCTCAAATATAGACACCCTCTTTATCTGAAGCCACCCCCCTAATCGCCCACCCCCCCACACACACATAGAGAGAAGTCGTTCTCTCCCCCAAACACCAACACACAAAGCACATTAACACCCATCTCTCTTCTAAAGTCCGGACCCCCTATAGGTCTCTTATCACTTTAGTCTCTTGGGCCGCACACATCTCTTCCCCACTCTCAAGCTAGGTCTCCGACATCTCTCTTTCCAAGCACATGCACTATGTAGAGTGTTATCTCCCATACCACACAACATCGCCCCCAAACGGTCTATCCTCCCTAGTTATGTGGTTCTCGCACACTCACCTCACACACACCCCCACTGCAAACAAGCACACTTTGTCTCCTTGCACCACCTCTCTCCTTCTCTCCTCCATGCGGTCCCGCCTCCTCCATGTATACATATATGTCGTGACTCTTTCCATAGCTCCCTAACGTATCATCGTTACTCGATCTTGCACATTGTCTCTACACCATCTATTCTAGATCTCTCATTGAAGTCCTATCACAACACGATGACTCGCTTCCCTTGCGTCTCCGTACATAGGCCAATTTCAAAACAACATCAACATTGTTCTCCCTATCTATATGCCATTTATGGACACAAACGCCCCCTCTCTCGCCCCTCCTCTTCCTCTCTCTCTCTCCGGTCGCTAGCTCTCTCTCCTCTCTCGCTCGCTCTCTCACACCCCTCTCCCACACACACTCGATGTCTCTTCCCAAATAGTCTTGCTCCCCCACCCGCACATGCTATCCTGCTACTACACATGTCACACCATTCCCTTCCCTTACTAGGTTTACATCATTAGTGGTCTCTCTACTCCACATACACACACTCCATCTCACACCACAAACGCCGCGCACAAACACATAGACACGCACAAACACCCATAATCTGGATCCTTCATCTCTTCCCCATTCCTCATGTGTATCTTCACACACTCACTCTCTAATTATTGTATTATGTGTCTTCCATGTTACACAGCCCCATGTACATGTCTCTCTCTAATCTCCACACACATAGACACAAAGAATCTATTAATCATGCCTCAGTCTCTAGACATATCACACATGCAACTCTCTCTCTCTCGCAAACAAGCTTAACAAGGGTTTCTCCCCGTGAATTAACTTATCGTCTATTCATCAACAAAGTCGTGGCAGTATATGGCGAACAAGAGTCGTGAAAAAGAATAAATCTACACGTTCTTAGACCACTAGTTATGACTACTAAGGACTAGAGCAAACCAGAAAGCACGCCGCCGTCACCCGCTCCTTATCGGCTACGGGAAAACCTTTGTTTTTACACAGTCAAGAGTCATTTGTGCTAAGGCCTCAACATGTTGAGGCGTTGAGTAAAATGTAGATGCTAGTTTTACAGAAACAAAGTAATCGATAATACGTTTGTATCTCCATACTTATTATTTCTTCTCTTATAAAAAACCGAGTTGGTTGATGATGGTACGCGTGCCATCTTGCAATATAGACCGTTCGATCTATATCTGACTGATGGAAATTAAACTCAAAGATACTCGCACCCCTCTCCACATTTGCAGACAAGGCCTTCCCTCGTTCATCGTTATCTCCAACAACCTCATTGTTGAGCAATTAAGAAAGGAAGCCTTTGGAACAAACTGGCCTGGTGGTCGCTACTGGCGTCATCAATCCCCATGCCTCCGCTCAGTCCGACCACCAATCACCAACCACGCCTCACTCCTCTTCACCTTATCTCCTATTTCTCGAGATATCATTAGTTTTTACACATGGGATTACTCCCGCATGGGTCAATCACAATAAGTGTTTTACAAAAAATGCATCTTGATGTTCCATGCAATACACGAATCTTGCTAGTACTCCTACAGAAGACTAAGTTGGTGATGATGGTGTCTCTGCCATCCGTCATTTGTGACTATTAGATCTACATCTAACGAATGTGAGGTAAGTTGTTGCCTTTTCTCACCAACATCCCACTTGTCTACCAATTTGCAGAAAAACCCATAATTAGTATCTTAAAACCAACCACATCCCTCCCTGACCTCACCAAAACAGCCCAAGGAATATATTCTAATTGAAACATAATATATCTCTAGTGATATATGTATATCAAAATTAGAGTGTTTTGTATCAAGTTTGTGAATAAGTATTATTCTAATTATGATTCGCAACGCACATGAACATTGCTAGTATTTCCAACCATGCAATTTTTTCCTAGTATTCCATAGTTTCGAGTTTTCCATCAAGATATTAGTCACTCATGGTTGATATTTACTTTCAATCATGTACACATATGCACTATGTAACTAGCCTTGCTTATTGGGTTCCAAAGCTTAACTTTCACTCCTACTTACAATATGTAGAGTATTTAACAAAAAACTACCACTTTCAACCAGCCCTAGGAAGAATCTATTGTACAAAAAATAGCAAAAACATACCCAAAATTTCTTAATCCACGCCAAAAACTACTACCTAGTACTCCCTCCGTCCCACAATGTAAGACGTTTTTGCAAGCTAGTTTAGCTTGCAAAAACATCTTATATTATGGGACAGAGGGAGTACCGATTAGGTTAGTTTAAACCCATTTATGACAGGGTTGGCCCACACATGCCGTGCTGACGAGGCAGCTTAAACCAACACATTTTGTTTGACCGTTGACACGAGGGACCCACATCTGACCTTCTATCCTGTTATTCCCCCTCAAATCATTATTTTTCCTGAACATTACTTCAAACAGTACTGATGCGTGTTCGTCGGTGGCGCCGGTGATGAGCGAGTTGGCCGCCGCTCCGCCGGACGGGCCGGACGCCGCGCTGGCCTCCGCACGGGTTGGCAGGCTGGCCCGAGCGTGACTCACGAGCGAGCAAGCCGGCTGGCCTTCGCTCGAGCCAGATGGCTGGCCTTAGCGCGGCGCGCGCGAGCCGCCGCTGCCGTGCCAATCTAGCTAGCAAACCTTGCAGACAAGCAGCTGGACGGAGCTATCTTGGCTAGCTAGCGGCCGCGAGTGCCGGACGGAGCTGGCATCCGGGCTGCCGCAACATGGGCTCCGCACCGCCGGCGGTTTTGACCTCGCCTTCTGCCGGCGGCGGTAGCTACGTCCCATGGGAGGATTAGGAAGTGATGTGTCTAGGGAGGGGGGTGATTAGACACTTAGTGCAAAAGTAGCAATTTTTAATCTTTTTCGGTTTAAGTGGAGTTTAGGCACAATTTCAACACACACAATACATATCAAGCAAGCATCCAAAGAGTATATGAGCAGCGGAATGTAAAGCATGCAACTTGCAAGAATGTAAAGGGAAGGGTTTGGAAAGATCAAACGCAATTGGAGACACGGATGTTTTTCCCATGGTTCGGATAGGTGGTGCTATCCTACATCCACGTTGATGGAGACTTCAACCCACGAAGGGTAACGGTTGCGCGAGTCCACACAGGGCTCCACCCAAGGGCAACGGTTGCGCGAGTCCACGAAGGGCTCCACCCACGAAGGGTCCACGAAGAAGCAACCACCCACAAAGGGTCCACGAAGAAGCAACCTTGTCTATCCCACCATGGCCATCGCCCACGAAGGACTTGCCTCACTAGCGGTAGATCTTCACGAAGTAGGCGATCTCCTTGCCCTTACAAACTCCTTGGTTCAACTCCACAATCTTGTCGGAGGCTCCCAAGTGACACCTAGCCAATCTAGGAGACACCCCCCAATAGAACTTAATTCAAATGAGTTCATATGAACATGTCTTTCCCCCAAAAAGACATGTGGCATCTCTCCTCTTGAACATCAAGCATCTGGGATCCTTGAGTATTTTTCTCTCCCTGGAGATCTCTCTCTCCCCCTTAACAACATCTGGGATCCTTGAGACTTTCTCTCCCCCTTAATACTTTTTCTCTCTTGGTGTGATCTCTCTTTCCTACAAGCTTTGATGTGATCTCTCTCTCCCCCTTTGACATCAATTTCCAAGAAGGTTTTTCCTGGAATCCGTCGATAGGTTTGGTCCTTGAGATTCAGCACAAAGCAGAGGATAAAATGTGATGCTTGTAGAGGACAAGATTCATTGAGTGGAGCTGGATCAGAAGAAATGTAGAACAAGTGGCAATCTTGTTTTTCTGATTGCAAAGTCGGTGGCACCGAGTGGCACATTTCGGTGGTACCGAAAAGATTCGGTTGGACCGAAAATTGCAAGTCGGTGAAACCGAGTTTACACAGAGAAAAACACTTGTCACCTCAGCTCACTAGTCAAGTAAGATCTCACAAAGATTTGCAATGAATTAGCTGAAGATTTGCAAGGAATTAATGCAGAAAATGCAGAACAAAAAAAAGAGAAAAGAGAAGAAACTGAAAGATCTAGATGAAGTTTTTTTTGTAAAAAAAAAAAGAATAAACATGCATGAGACAAATGCAATAACACAGAAAAGAACAAGAGAACTATCATCTAAGAATTCGGTGACATAGTCACCTATGTTAGAGTATATTGACTTAGGAGTCAAGTGAGGACACTTGATCATAGGTCATACTCATCGTTTAAGCTCAAAATGGGGTTACCATTTTTCGTTTAAGCATCTTGATGTATTCACATCTTGTTGAGTTGCTTTGACTCATGTCTTGGAGTAAAGCTTCTCTAAGATGGAATGACATACCTTGGGTGGTGATGTGGTTCTTGCTCATGTAGTTGAACTTGTGTGGGTGCTCAAGGTTGATGTAGTTCATCAAGAGTTGGGAGCACCACTTGGAGTTTGAGTTCATCTACCTACATGGGTTAGTTCTTGCAAGGAAGAGCACTTGTGTATCCAAAAATGACAATCATGAAGCTCAACATAGAATTTGTCAAAGGATATGTTTGAATGGTTTTGTGCTTCCTTGTCTTCAACCACCATTGTGTAGAGTCTTGGTGATGTAGAGATTGCTCAAGATGTGAGTGAGTCGCAATCTCATGGAATTAGATTCAACCAAGCACCTACATGGGTTAGACAACATGCAAGGTGCAAATATATCCAAGACATAAGATAGTTATCATAAGAGATATATCATGGATTAGTCATAAGCTCATGTCTTGCATGTATCCAATGGAGTTTCTACTCCAAGTTCGAAGCATCAATGATGTTCAATTCTCCTCTCAACCTGCAAAACACTTTCTCATCAAGTGGTTTAGTGAATATATCCGCTAATTGCTTATCGGTGCGAACATGCTTAAGATCAATGTCACCCTTAGCAACATGATCTCGAATGAAATGATGACGAACTTCAATATGCTTAGTTCGAGAATGTTGTACAGGATTATGACCAATTTTGATAGCACTTTCATTGTCACAAAGTAGTGGAACATGTTTCACATAGATCCCATAATCTTTAAGAGTTTGGGTCATCCAAAGTAATTGAGCACAACATGAACCAGCGGCAATGTATTCCGCTTCGGCGGTGGATAAGGATACCGAGTTTTGTTTCTTGGAAGACCAAGACACAAGAGATCTACCAAGAAATTGACAAGTACCCGAAGTGGACTTTCTATCAACCTTGTCTCCGGCATAATCCGAGTCGGAATAGCCAACAAGATCAAAAGAAGACCTCTTAGGATACCAAATGCCAAAGTTTGGTGTATGGATGAAGTATCTCACTATCCTTTTCACGGCGTTAAGATGACATTCTTTAGGAGCAGCTTGATATCGTGCACACATGCATACACTTAGCATAGTATCGGGACATGAAACACATAGGTATAACAATGACCCAATCATAGAGCGATAAACCTTTTGATCAACCGGTTCACCATCTTTGGTTAAATCATTATGTCCACTAGTAGGCATGGGTGTAGACATACCTTTGCATTCTTGCATATTGAACTTCTTGAATAAGTCCTTGGTGTACTTTGTTTGAGAGACAAATGTACCTTCTTAGTTTTGCTTGATTTGCAAACCAGAAAAGAATTTGAGTTCACTCATCATAGACATCTCAAACTTTTGACATTAGCTTTCCAAACTTTTTCAACTAAAGAGAGGGTTAGTTGAACATAGATATATCAATCATAAAATTTTGGCCATACAATAGTTCTCCATTAACCCTTTTTAGTAAAAAGAGTAAGAATCAAATTTTAACCAATTTCCAAAGCCACTTGTAGTAAGGAACTTGGTCAAGCATTATAACCCATGCTCTAGGAGCTTGTAAGACATAAGAGCTTTTGGTGAAGTTTGTAAACATGATTTGGTTCTTAGGATTGATAAAGCCGGGAGGTTGTTGACTAAAACTTCCTCCTATATTCTCCATTAGAAAAAGCACTTTTAATGTCCATTTGGTACAAGGTGATATTATGGTGATTAGCATAGGCAAGTAAGATGCGAATGGACTCAAGTCTAGCAACGGGAGCATATGTCTCACCATAGTCCATACCTTCGACTTGTGTGTACCCTTGGGCGACGAGACGTGCTTTGTTGCGAACCACTTGTCCATCTTCATCTTGCTTGTTGCGAAACACCCATTTGGTACCAATGATGTTGTGGTTGTTGTCGGGCTTCTCAACCAATGTCCAAACTTGGTTTCTCTCAAAATTGATGTAGCTCTTCATGCATAGCGTTTATCCAATCCGGATCTTCCAATGCTTCTTCAACCTTCATTGGTTCAATGCTAGAGATGAATGAATAGTTTTCACAAAAGTTAGCTAAACGAGTTTTTGAGCGAGTGATTCTCCCGGTTTGTATATCATTGAGGATTTGCTCGACGGGATGATCTTTGGCAATTCTTGCTCGAACTCGTGAGAGCTTTTGCTTGGGTCTTCGTTGAACATCTTCTTCATCTTGTTCTTCTTCTTGGCCTTCTTCATTGTTGACGTCGTCGTTCTCTTGTCGTGGTGGAGAAGGAGGTTGTTGATGTTCATCTTGACGTACTTCCTCGTTTTCTTCATCTTGGTGTGTCCCACTTGTGGATGCTTCCGTGTCGATTCTTGGTTCACCTTGTCGTGAAGTAGAAGCTTCCACTTGGACGGATGAAGTACTCTCCTTCACCTCCGTTGGACGAATTTTGCCAATGGACAAGTCTTGAATTGCTTCTGAAGGGTCTTTGTCTCCTACATCAATTGGCAATTGCTCTACTTGCGAGCCATTAGATTCATCAAACTTCACATCTACCGTCTCTTCAACCTTTCGGGTGAAATTGTTGTAGACACGGTAAGTGTGAGAGTTTGAGCCATAACCAAGTAGAAAACCTTCATGAGATTTAGGAGCAAACTTTGAACGACGATGCTTATCAAGAATGTAGCACTTTGAGCCGAATACTCGAAAGTATCCAACTTGAGGCTTGTTACCGGTGAGGAGCTCGTATGCCGTCTTGCCGAGTAGCTTGTGAAGATATAAGCGATTTGTTGCGTGACAAGCTGTCTCAACCGCTTCTGCCCAAAAGTGCTTTGGCGTCTTGTATTCATCAAGCATCGTTCTTGCCATTTCGATGAGCGTCCGGTTCTTCCTCTCAACAACTCCATTTTGTTGAGGTGTGTATGTAGCCGAGAACTCGTGTGAAATCCCTTCTTCGTCAAGAAAGGTGTCCACATTTGCGTTCTTGAACTCCGTTCCGTTGTCACTCCGAACCTTCTTGATCTTCACATCAAACTGATTTTGGGCTTTCCTAGCGAAGTTTCTGAAGATCTTCTGGACCTGCGACTTGTCATTAAGAAAGAACACCCACGTAAATCTTGAAAAATCATCAACTATAACTAGACCAAAAGAATTTCCACCGAGACTCTTGTAGGCATTGGGACCAAAAAGATCCATGTGAAGCAGCTCGAGTGGCCTCCTTGTGGTCATGATGTTCTTCACGGGATGTCTTCCTCCAACCTGTTTACCTGCTTGACAAGCACTGCAAAGTCTATCCTTATCAAATATGACATCGTTAACTCCAAGGATATGATTTCCTTTAATAAGCTTGTCAAGGTTTCTCATGCCAACGTGACCTAGTCGTCTATGCCACAACCAACCTTTTGAGGATTTAGCAACAAAGCAAGTTTTAGGTTGTGCCTTTTTAGAGAAATCGACAATGTAAAGATCACCTCTACGCATACCCGTAAAGACCATTTTATGATTGTCTCGACGAAATACTTGGCAATCTACCTCAGTAAATAGGACATTCAAACCGAAATCAGCAAGTCTAGATACTGAAAGTAAGTTGTAGCCAAGAGATTCAACGAGCATGACATTTTGAATGGAACTATCATGTGAGATGGCCACCTTACCAAGGCCAACCACTTTACCCTTTGAATTATCACCAAAGGTGACATATTTTCGAGGGCCGTTGTTTTCAGCAAGCTCACGAAACATCTCTTCATCTCCGGTCATATGATCAGTACATCCACTATCAAGAACCCATTCCTTTCCTCCTGATTCATATCCCCGAAGATTTGCCATAAGACCAAAATGTCTCATTGCATCATCAAGATCGAAGTCACTATCATCATCATCATAATATTCATGTTCATCATGATCTTGTGACTCATCATTTCCTAGAGAGGGTAATTCATTAGATAAATGATCAAAGTGGTTACTTTTATGAATTCTTATAGCTTTGAATATGATATCATTAATGATTCCAACATCTCCTTTAGCATGCTTAAGATTGGCAAGTTCAAGAAGACATTTACCAAAACTAGGATCACTAGAGTTCATCTTACTCAAGGCAATAGATTTATGGAGAATTTCATCCAAAGTTTTCAAGGAATGATTGGGAAACCGTTCCTCAAGAAATTTCCATATAGTATAGGCGCAATTTTGAGTAGGCAAACTAGCAATCAAATTTTTGGGCAATCCTCTAATGATGAGCTCAATAGTTCTAAGATTGCGAATCATGTCAATATCTTCATCTAGGGTAGGATGCAAGGGATCAATATGGGGTGCACAAGGGCTAGCAATATACTTGTTCAAATGATATTGATTGAAGATTACAAGCATCTCATTTTTCCACTCATGAAAATACTTTCCATCAAGAATAGGCACTCTATGTCTAAGACTCCCTAGAGTAGACACATCCATCTTCCTCCAATGGTGATTAAACCAAGGCAATGGAGACCAAAGCTCTGATACCACTTGTAGGATCTAGAAGTAGATGTGTCTAGAGGGGGGTGATTAGACACTTAGTGCTAAAGTTGCAATTTTTAAGCTTTTTCGGTTTAAGTGGAGTTTAGGCACAATTTCAACACACACAATACATATCAAGCAAGCATGCAAAGAGTATATGAGCAGCGGAATGTAAAGCATGCAACTTGCAAGAATGTAAAGGGGAAGGGTTTGGAAAGATCAAACGCAATTGGAGACACGGATGTTTTTCCCGTGGTTCGGATAGGTGGTGCTATCCTACATCCACGTTGATGGAGACTTCAACCCACGAAGGGTCAACGGTTGCGCGAGTCCACACAGGGCTCCACCCACGAAGGGTCCACGAAGAAGCAACCACCCACAAAGGGTCCACGAAGAAGCAACCTTGTCTATCCCACCATGGCCATCGCCCACAGAAGACTTGCACTCACTAGCGGTAGATCTTCACGAAGTAGGCGATCTCCTTGCCCTTACAAACTCCTTGGTTCAACTCCACAATCTTGTCGGAGGCTCCCAAGTGACACCTAGCCAATCTAGGAGACACCACTCTCCAAGAAGTAACAAATGGTGTGTAGGTAATGAACTCCTTGCTCTTGTGCTTCAAATGATAGTCTCCCCAACACTCAACTCTCTCTCATAGGATTTGGATTTGGTGGAAAGAAGATTTGAGTGGAAAGCAACTTGGGAAGGCTAGAGATCAAGATTCATATGGTAGGAATGGAATATCTTGGTCTCAACACATGAGTAGGTGGTTCTCTCTCAGAACATATGAGTTGGAATGATGTGTGTGTTCTGATGGCTCTCTCCCTGAATGAGAAAGAGGTGGAGGGATATATATAGCCTCCACACAAAATCCAACCGTTACACACAGTTTTCCAATCTCGGTGGGACCGAATCAATAAACTCGGTCGGACCGAAAATGTAAACCTAGTGACCGTTAGAGATTTCGGTGGGACCGACTGGATCAACTCGGTGGACCGATGTGCTAGGGTTAGGGTAAATCCAAAACTCGGTTTGACCGATTACTCAAACTCGGTGGGACCGATTTGGGTAATAAGTGAAACTGAGATTTGGTCAAGCAAACTCGGTGGGACCGATTGCATATCTCGGTGGGACCGAGAATATTGCAATGGGTAACAGAGAGTTTGCAAGCCCATCTCGGTGAGACCGAGATCCCATCGGTAGACCGAACTGATTAGGGTTTGGCAGTGGCTTATGACAAGTGAAACTCGGTGGCGCGGATAGGAAGAATCGGTAGGACCGAGTTTGGCTTAGGGTTTAGGTCATATGTGGATATGGGAAAGTAGTGAGGATTTTGGAGCATATCATTAAGCACATGAAGCAAGAGGCTCATTAAGCAACACCTCATCCCTCCTTGATAGTATTGGCTTTTCCTATGGACTCAATGTGATCTTGGATCACTAAAATGTAAAAGTGAAGAGTCTTGAGCTTGAAGCTTTAGCCAATCCCTTGTCCTTAGCATCTTGAAGGAGTTCCCACAACCTTTAGTCCATGCCACTCCATTGTTGAACTTATCTGAAACATGCTAGATAGAAGTGTTAGTCCAACAAGAGATATGTTGTCATCAATTATCAAAACCACCTGGGGAGCACTTGTGCTTTCATGCCGACATCGAAAATCCCTTTTATGCAGTTTCGTTGGTGAGTAACCTCGACGCCACCATCAAAGCTTTAGATAAAGATATACACCTACGCACCCCCAAACTCCAGAGAGCCAAAAACCCTAATTCCACCGCCATAACTTTCTGTATCCATGAGATCCCATCTTGGGGCCTGTTCCGGAGCTCCGCGGAGGGGGCATCGATCACGGAGGGCTTCTACATCAACACCATAGCCTCTCTGATGAAGTGTGAGTAGTTTACCTCAGACCTTCGGGTCCATAGTTATTAGCTAGATGGCTTCTTCTCTCTTTTTGGATCTCAATACAAAGTTCTCCCCCTCTCTTGTGGAGATCTATTCGATGTAATCTTCTTTTTGCGGTGTGTTTGTTGAGACTGATGAATTGTGGGTTTATGATCAAGTTTATCTATGAACAATATTTGAATCTTCTCTGAATTCTTTTATGTATGATTGGTTATCTTTGCAAGTCTCTTCGAATTATCAGTTTGGTTTGGCCTACTAGATTGATCTTTCTTGCAATGGGAGAAGTGCTTAGCTTTGGGTTCAATCTTGCGGTGTCCTTTCCCAGGTGACAGTAGGGGCAGCAAGGCACGTATTGTATTGTTGCCATCGAGGATAACAAGATGGGGTTTTCTTCATATTGCATGAGTCTATCCCTCTACATCATGTCATCTTGCTTAAGGCGTTAACCTCGACGCCACCTAGTACTGGGGCGGGAGTTCGGGAGTATTGCCATAATATGTATAACGGATGCTTTTCGAAGGTTGAGGTAGATGGTTTTCAAAGTTTCTTGGTTATGTGTTGAAGGATGGATACAGCTGGATGTAGGATTTGCTAGTTTGGGTGAGATATTATGCTTCCCCTGTATCCCCAACACCTGATTGCATAACCGGAAAGGTTCGGGAGTTTCATAGGTGGGAATTCTAGTAGCTCTAGTTCTTCTTCCACGGATATTGGTTTGAGATTGGGATTTCTTACCGATTATTCGTTCTTGATCCGTACCTTGTTGATTTATTTCTCTACCTTAATTCTACGTGGCTTCTCAATTTATGGATATGTGACCATTTCAAGAGGAATGCATTCGTTCATTTTGTTCGGATGTGAAGACTATATGTTGCAATTTTCATTCCGTTGGATTCAGCTTCAATATTTGTCTATCAATGTGCTAATGGTGGTCAACCTCTTCAGGATGGCTCCTCCAACGCGCACGACTCCGAATCCTGATCCGCCACCACCTCCACCTCCTCCGGAGGCATGGCAAGCTGTGATGGCCGCAACCAATGCAAACACACAGTTGATCATGCAAATTCTTCAAGAGTGCAATCAAGGCAACCAAGGGAATCAAGGCAGCAATCAGAATCACTTTGCTTCACTCAACCAGTTCCTTGCTAACGGGCCAAAGACTTTCAGCAATTGTGTTGAGGCAACTGATGCTGACGATTGGCTTGTGGATCTGTGCAAGCATTTCAAGTGCAGTAACGTCAGGCCTGAGGACTTTGTTAAGTTCGCTTCCTTCCAACTCAAAGATCAAGCTGCAGAATGGTTCCAGCAGTACAAGGACTCCAGAGGTGGACGTGTTATCACTTGGGATGATTTCCGTCGAGATTTCCGAGCTCATCATATTCCGCAGAGCGTGGTTGAAAGCAAGCGTGAGGAATTCCGCAACCTGAAGCAAGGCTCTTTGTCTGTCTATGACTACAACAAGTTGTTCCAGAAGCTCGCCCGCTTTGCCAAGCAGGACGTCCCTGATGAGAAGAGCATGATATACCAGTTCAGGGGTGGTCTCAGAGAAGAAATTCAGCTAGCTCTTGTTCTCTTTGAGCCCTTGAGTACGATGAGTTCTACAACATGGCATTGAAGCAAGAGGCTGCTCAGTTGAGGTGTGATGCTTCCAAGAAGCGAGTCAGAGATGTTACTCCTTCTTCCTCTACTCAAGTGGCCAAGCAGCAGAAGTATTGGCTTCCTCCTCCTCCGTTCCGTCAGCCGTATCAGCAGAAGAGCAAAGGTGGCAGTGGTTCTTCCCCCCCACCCAACCCTGGCTTTCAGAACAAGACTTCGTCTCAAGCTCCAAGATCGAGTGCCCCGTATCACCATCCGCTTTCAGAGGTCACGTGCAACAAGTGTCAACAGAAGGGTCACTATGCCAACAAGTGTTTCAACCAGAGGCGTCTTCCTCCTCCTCCTCCTGTCAGATCGGCAAGTACAACTATGGTCAAGCATAACCCCAAGTCCGCCAAGGTCAATTTGATGAATGCAGCTCAGGCAGAGGACTCGTCAGATGTGATCATGGGTAACCTTCCTGTTAATGATATTCCTGCTAAAGTTCTTTTTGACACAGGTGCATCGCATTG
>NW_024112306.1:0-47342 GCF_003073215.2 Triticum urartu | reverse complement strand
ATGTCTTAATTTTTTTCAAGCTAAAAACAGCTAGCCTAGCTATACTTTTTTTAGGAATACCCAGGAAAGATCAAGTTGCTATTCTCCGCCCCGCTGGGCTGCAAATCTTTCCTAGGAGGGATGCATTAGGCTTGGCAAGAAAATGGGCTTTAAGAAATAATAAATGGGATGTAATTATGAAAAATGGGCAGTAACTATAAAAAATGCACCAAACACGTAATTACATTATAAAATATTATTTTTGGATATTGAAAATTTTAATTTCATAAATTGTTGCGAGCGCAATGTTTTGTTGGATTTTTACGTAATATAAATTAATATTGAAATTGTATTTAATCTGACTAGAAATTTCAGGATAAAAATATTTCGGATCCCATCAAAATGTGGGAAATTTTATTGAATTCTGTTTTGAACGGTTGGTTGAAATGGGCTGTACTTTTAACAAACTGTAAATGGGTTGTAGTAAATTCCATTAGAATTCATAAATTGGTTGCACATTCTTACAAATCTCAAATGGGCTATAAGTTCTCTGCACACACTTGTGGCCTTACTAAGTAGACGCGTCCCCTAAAAAAAGAGAGTTGACGCGTATGCAAGGCATTGTCAACTCATAGTCAACACACGGTTCTAGCAGCAGTGGCCGTTGGATGTCCATCCAACGGATGCCATGCTTCTTCTTCAATCTCGGATATTCTAGCTTCACCCGCCCAAAAAATGATTCCTCCCCCTGACATCTAGGGTGCACCATTTCGGAAGCTGACCTGTGGGTCTACTAAGTTGACACGTACCAAGGGCTTTGTCAACTTAGTCAATATAAATGATTCTAGCTGTAATGACCGTACGATGTCCATCCAACGGCCGTCGTGCTTCTTCAACCTCTGGCTTCTTGCTCCAGCCGCCCAAAGCAGCACCAGTCGTGCCACCTACTCCTGCCTCCCGTGGCCGGCTGTGCTGCCGCGCAGGCCTCACCGCCCCCGACTACTCCCACCGCTGGCCAGGGCATCCCTCCACTCACCCACACCCCCTGTTATTCTGAGGCGACAGCAGCCTCACACCGCAGCCGAACCAGTGAACCCTCGTACTCCTCTTCGCGTGGGCATCCACTGCCGCATCTTCCCCAGCTCCGCATCGTCCCCTTCCTAGGCCTCGCCGTCATCCACCGCCCTGGTGCTCTCATCGCGGCGTGGTCAACATGGTCAAGGAATGACTTTCATCATAAGAGTACTGTACGTGGAGAGGCTGACAGTTGGGTCCACGGTAGCCGCAAGGAAGTGCCTCCTTATTACGCAGAAAATAATTATTCCTCCACCTGATGGGCCACCATATTTGGAAAAAAATGTCCCCCCTGACTACTGGGACCCACTAGATGGGCCAACGTATTTCGTGAAAAAAAACGTTCCCCCCGCTGTTAGCTCGGACCCACCGGAGGTGCCTCCTTATTACGCATAAAAAAATGAATACTCCCCCTGCTAGTTGGGACCCACCTTGGTGGGAGGCTGACTTGTGGGCCTACTAAGTTGACGGAGACGGAGTGCTTTGTCAACTTACTCAATATGAACGATTCTACCTCCAGTGACCGTACAATGTCCATCGAAAGACCATAGTGCTTCTTCAAACTCTGGTCTTCTTGCTCCGGCCACCCAAAGCAGCGCCGGTCCTGTCGCATGCTCCTACCTCCCGTGGCCGGCTGTGCTGCCGCGGAGGCATCACCGCCCCCTACTACTCCCACCGCTGGCCAGGCCCTGCGGCAACGGCAGCCTCACACCGTAGCCGAACCAGTGAACCCTCGCACTCCTCTCCGTGCGGGCTTCCACAGTCGCGTCTTCCCCGTCTCCATGTCGTTCTCTTCCTAGGCCTTGCCATCATCCACCGCCCTAGTGCTCTCGACGCTGCGTGGTCAATGTGGTCAAGGAACGGCTTCCATCAGACGTGGACTGTACATGGAGAGGCTGACAGCTGGGTCCAGGGCCGCAGCAAGGAATTGCCTCCTTATTACGCGCAAAATAATTATTCCTCCACCTGACAGTGGGGACCCACCGGACAGGCCACCGTATTTCGTGAAAAAAATGTTTCCCCCTGACTGCTGGGACCCACCAGCTACATCTTCACACGCAAGGAAGTGCGTCTGAGGAAAAAAACAATTCACCCCCTGACTGCTGGGACCCACCAGCTACATCTTCACACGCAAGGAAGTGCCTGACAGTCGGGACCCACCTGGTCGCGAACGTGTACGTACATACTGGTCGATGTAGAGGCGTACACGTGTCGTAGTAGAGGCGCGCACGTAGCATGTACACGTACATACAACGGCCAGTGTGCAAGAAAGAAAATACGGCCACATACGTACATACGGGCAGGGTCTCGAAAGCCTACTAATGCATACGTACGGCCAGGGCTCGTGTACATTGTCGGCATTCTGGGAACGGGGGTCCCTAGACTTGCCTACCTGCGGCCTGCGGCGTGGCTCAAAGGGGGTCCCAGCGCGGCCCATCTTCATTAACACAAACCCAAGACCCTCGCGAGGGGCCAAGCCTCGCGGGGCGGACGACACGGAGCTTCCTCAGGCATGGCCTCATCAGGCTAGCTCGCGAGGAGGCGAAGAGATCAAGGCGGGGTACTTCACGAGGTGCCCGTGACGCAAGCCATGACGACCAAGGGCGCCAGGCGGGCGCCAGCCCGCGCAGTGTCCTCCTTTCCTCTTTGGTGCAAAGGGAGCAAGCGCAGGCGAGAGCATCAAGCAGAGGCACCCGTTTCGGCGCAACAAGACCAAGACCAGCCCAACGGCAGGGAGGAAGTCATTGTGGAGCCCAAGCCAGCGTCACCACCCGAGCCTTTGGCAGGCGAGGACCAACTTTAGTCAGGATAAGTGTACCAGATGTTCCCCTTCAAAATTCCCAATTGTTGGTGCCCTTCCCGCTCAATATTTGGGAAGAGGCCCAGGGCCTTTGCCTATAAATAGGACTAGCCACCCCCAGGGTAGAGAGGATCGGCCAATCCAGAAACAAGCTGGGATCGGATCGAGTAGCATCACACAGAGAGAGAGAGAGAAGGGTGATTGAACTCCCCCTAGCAGTTCATCCCCCAGCCAAGAACAGACCCTCGCAAGGCTGTTCTTCCTTGTATTGCTCATCATCATCATCCCAAGAGGCAATCCACCACACCACAAACTAGAGTAGGGTATTACACCACAATGGTGGCCCGAACTAGTATAAACCCTGTGTCTCTTGTGCTGTTCTTTCCATAGCTTAGATCTTAGCATGGTGGTGGGGTGCAGGTAGGTAGAAGGCGAAATCTCCACGCGCACCCTAGTGTTCGAACCTCAAGGGTATGCCGGAACCCGAAATCCGACATACGTGGCTGGGTCGGAACTGAGAAATAGCGTCGTCATCGTGTTCAAGGGGAGCCATGTATCCCTTTTATTTCATGTTGTTAGCTTACTTTGTTGGGGGCGCCCCTCGGGCTGCATCATCCCCAAGTCGCTCGGGCCTGACCCAGTGATGTCCGCCTTCCCAGCATCTATTTGAATGAATCCACTCCTTTGCGGCTAATGTGTTTGACCTAGTTGCCCGCTCAACTGACGCCAATTGATGGAGCTCCTCCCAAGACGGCACGGCACTTGCGCATGGGTCCGTCCCTGCAACGCCGACAAACCTGAATGGCTGAGCTCTGGCCGCGGCAGCCCCGCATGGCGCCACCTCGTCAAGCCTTCAGTGCCTCATCGCCCCTAGGAAGCAACCAAAGGCTGACTGTCAACTGTCATGGCAACCCCTCATTCTTTCTATGATGGGTCTACAGGATCTCCTAAAGGAGCTGCGTCAAGCGAGGCCCTTGCGGTGTCTCCTTCACTCTCATCCGCACGAACCGCTTGCACATTAAAGGGGGGGGGTGCCTAAGCATCGCAACTCAGGGCTCCTACTGGCTCTCGAGCCCTCACCCTCTGGCCTTGTCCACGGCACCGCGACCTGGCATACCAGCGACGGCTGAGACTCGCTCGAGGGCCGGGACCCGAGGACGTAGAGCAGAAAGGGGAGCAAAGGCGAGAGGGGAGGGACACGCGAGGACCTCGCCGAGCAACCTCACCTGCCGATGCACGGACCCGGCGACACACCAGAGAGCGGCCCCTGATTCTCGAGATAAGTCACCACCCGGAAGCACCAGCTACCGTGGCACCATCCCCGCACCTAATGCAATCCCGTGTTAGCGACGCCGCTCTCCTTTCTCACCAAACGACGGCTGCTTGGAGCCGCCAAAGGGGACCTCCTGAGCATCGCGACTCAGGGGCTCTTACCGGACTCCGGGTCGCTCACCTCCTGGCCTTGACCACGGCATCGCGACCTGGCATACCAGCGACGGCTGAAGCCGCCTTGGGACTGGGACCTGTCGGCGCAGAGCACCAAGCCCTCGTGAGGTTCGAAAGGGAGAACTGAGCTAAGAGGAATGAGCAACTCGCACAATTCTACGACAAGGGTTATATTAACAAAACAGGATCACAGGCACCTTACAAGCCCCCACGGACGCGTCTTTGATTCCTCGCAGGGAACATATCCTAAAAGGACGCTAACTACACGCGCCCCTGCAAAAGACGCCATCATCAATAGTGGGCCGCCAAGCACCGGCGCCAACCCCATCCAGATCAGAGTCGGCGATGGCCTGACCAGCCCGCCCTGATCCAAGAGCGGCGCCGTCTCAGGGGCTCGTAGCTGTCATCGCTCGTCTCCGGGGTCGCGAAGAGCTCGCCGGAGTCGCTGGATCCTCCGCCGCCTCTGCCGCCTGAGGAGCCGCCAAGGGAGCGGTCGGCGGGCCTAGTCCTCGCCGTAGCAGGGTCCAGACCACTTCTCCCGGGGCGGCACTCCAGTCGGTGCCCGTTCGCATCGAAGACCTTGAAGAACATCACCGAAGCACCGTCGTACTCCAAGTGGATCGCGAAGGCGCCTCTTGTCCTGCAAACCCGGGCTATTTCGCCCCAGCCTCGAGTCATGAAGACCTCGCCCGGGGCAACAACCTCGACCTCTGCCTCGGTCGCGAGGGTGCTGCAGCCAAAGCTCCAGGAGTTCTCCCTGCGGGATGATGGAGGCGAAGAAGGGAGGAAGGCGAATCTAAGACTGAGGAGGCATGGCGGCACGGAGCACGAACTCTCGGGAGGAGCCCTCGGTGTGGACCCCAGGGGTGACGACCCACACCTTCGTGACCCGTCGGCGCCGACGGCGGCGCCGCCCGTGGCGATCAGCATTGACCCCTTCAGAGCCCTCGATGTGGGCGTACAAGGGAAGCGGGAACCCCGGCGGTGGCCGCTCGCACCAGGGCCTCGACACCACCTGATGGGCCCCCTCGTCCCGGCGGCAGAGGGCGAGCCGTTTTTTCAGCGGGAGCAGGTCTGGTTCCTCCCGGGGAGCATTTCCCTTCTCTGCCACCGAGAATCGGCGGATCGGAGCCATCGCAGCAAGACGGATCAAGGACCGGGAAGAAGGAGAAGCAAGAAGAGATGGACTAGAAGGGCGCGTGTCGTTCCGTACTTATGGCCGGCGAAGGCCAACCGTCGGCCTCCACGATCGCAGGTAATCATGACCCGCTTTGCATGCAGGGACTTGTCCGATCCGTGCAGTTGCCGAGGCGCCATGGGGAAGTGGAGACGCCCACATCCAATCAGCCGCCACGCGGCGCCCAAGGCCGCAGGCTGTTATGGCCTGTGGCGCTTCGCTCTTGCCCTTTCGCCTCCCTACACGGCCAAGTCCGGGCACGCCTTGGGCCCGGGGGCTACTGTCGGCATTCTGGGAACAGGGTTCCCTAGACTTGCCTGCCTGCGGCCTGCGGCGTGGCTCAAAGGGGGGCCCAGCGCGGCCCATCTTCATGAACACAGACCCAAGACCCTCGCGAGGGGCCAAGCCTCGCGGGGCGGACGACACGGAGCTTCCTCAGGCACGGCCTCATCAGGCTGGCTCGCGAGGAGGCGGAGGGATCAAGGCAGGGTACCTCACGAGGTGCCCGTGACGCAAGCCATGACGACCAAGGGCGCTAGGCGGGCGCCAGCCCGCGCAGTGTCCTCCTTTCCTCTTTGGTGCAAAGGGAGCAAGCGTAGGCGAGAGCATCAAGCAAAGGCACCCATTTCAGTGCAACGAGACCAAGACCAGCCCAACGGCAGGGAGGAAGTCATTGTGGAGCCCAAGCCAGCGTCACCACCCGAGCCTTTGGCAGG
This sequence comes from Triticum urartu, assembly GCF_003073215.2. Taxonomy (NCBI): domain Eukaryota; kingdom Viridiplantae; phylum Streptophyta; class Magnoliopsida; order Poales; family Poaceae; genus Triticum; species Triticum urartu. The sequence continues at coordinate 41,149 of NW_024112306.1, read as the reverse complement.
CGAGGAGCAACTTTAGTCAGGATAAGTGTACCAGATGTTCCCCTTCAAAATGGCCAATTGTTGGTGCCCTTCCCGCTCAATATTTGGGAAGAGGCCTAGGGCCTTTGCCTATAAATAGGACTAGCCACCCCCAGGGTAGAGAGATCGGCCACCAGAAACAAGCTGGGATCGGATCGAGTAGCATCACACAGAGAGAGAGAGAGAAGGGTGACTGAACTCCTCCTAGCAGTTCATCCCCCAGCCAAGAACAAACCCTTGCGAGGCTGTTCTTCCTTGTATTGCTCATCATCATCAGCCCAAGAGGCAATCCACCACACCACAAACTAGAGTAGGGTATTAGACCACAATGGTGGCCCGAACTAGTATAAACCCTATGTCTCTTGTGTTGTTCTTTCCATAGCTTAGATCTTAGCGTGGTGGTGGGGTGCAGGTAGGTAGAAGGCGAAATCTCCACGTGCACCCCAGTGTTCGAATCTCAAGGGTCTGCCGGACCCGACAATCCGACATCATGGCTGGGTCGAAACTGAGAAATAGCGTCGTCATCGTGTTCAAGGGGAGCCAACCGGTTGGGTCGGAACGGAATGTGTCGTCGTGTTCATCAGGAGGGCTTGGACGGAACAACTGATGGAAACAAGGCCTGGCATACTGTAGAAGAGAGGAAACGACCTTGTGTTCGACCGGCAAAGAAGAAAGAGATTGTCATCGGAGTTTGTCTGGCGAACCGCAAAACGGAGGAAACGGACCTCCTACGGTCGAAACAGGGGTCCTATTGAGCGGGAGGGTTGTGGTGTACCGCAAAACGGAGGAACCAGACTTGTGTTGGAGCGCTACGGTCGAAATGTGGGTCTTGTACATTGGGAGGGGTGTGGCGTACCGCAAAACGGGACTCCACGGGAGACTGTTCATCTCCACCGTCGACCCCCTCCAGCCTCCATGGGCTACTGTTCATCCATCGTCGACCTCCTCTAGCCTCCACCTGCGGGTGTTCATCCACGGCTCGTGTTCATCCAGCCTCCACCGTGCGCTACTCCACCGGCTACTGTTCAACCAACCCTCTCCACGGGCTCCTGTTCAACCACCCCTCCACGGGCTACTTTTCATCCATCCCTCCACCGTCTATTGTTCATCCTGCCCTCCACGGGGTCCTGTTCATCCAGCCCCAACCGACTAGACCGATCAGGGTCCTGTTCATCCAGAAGCAACACCACGGGGTACTGTTCGTCCACCCCCATCGTGAATTGTTCATCCAAACCCCCCCAACAACGCTCACTATTCATCCAGAGGCAACACCATGGGGTCCTATTCATCCACCCCCACCCAGAACTGTTCATCCAAACCCCCCAGCAACGCTCACTATTCATCTAGAGGCAGCATCGATCGGCTTCAGTTAGCAGCAGTAGCCATCGATCGATCGCTCAGGTTCAGTTAACAGCCATCGATCGATCGCTCAGGTTCAATAACGCGTAGCCTGCAATGCAATCGCTCGGGTTCAGTTAGAGCCCAATGCCTCGCTCGAGTTCAGTTAGAGACCAACGCCTTGCACCCACCTCGCTCTCGCTTCTACCACATTTTTTCCGTCATGGACGGCCCAAAGAATGTCATGCAGCCGCGTCTCCGGCCCGCCCAGGACGAAAAACCCATTTTCTGTCATGATTTTGTCATAGAAGTAGGACCCCACCACATCTATGATGATACCAGGTTTTTTCAGAATTATCGTCATCGAAGTGTCATAAGTATGACATAATTTTTTTCGTTTGGCACAAAATGTCACGGATGTGTCTTTTTTGTAGTGAGAGGAGGTGTGTATGGGCACTCGCGAGCCAGCGCGGGACTCATGAGGCCCTACCTCAAGGTGGGTTGCTCCTGAATTTGATTTGGAACACTTGTGATGGCCATGTGAGATGGTTAGGCAACCTGCACCGAGTGAATCTCCTGAGGTTATCACATGAGAAGGCAAAACACCAACGACCCCAGGAGGTGACATGAACATGGCCGACCCTCCAGACAAAGCTCAGTTGTTGGCTTTATCGATGTTGTAGTGATGGACCCGAGCACAGACGCCGTGCCTAGTCTTCTCATGCGAAAGTCCTGAAGAAAGACAACCGACACGTGGCTCCTGTGGTGATGAGGCACTGGGTCGCGCGTCTCTGGCTTGTCCGCCCGTGATTAGCTCATGCGAGAGCAAGGCATCAAGGACCATGGGATGTGACAAGCACGGAAGCTGGCCCGCAAGCCAGAGCTCAACCTCTTGGGTTTAGCAATGCTGCAGGGGCAGACTCGAGCACAGACACCGTGCTTGCCCTTAATCATGAGGAAGTAGTGGGTGGTTTTGCAAGGGTGTACGATGTTCATGGCAACGACGTGCCGGACAGGCAGATGATAATCATAAGGTAACTCATGGAAAGAGGTAAGCCAGCTCTAATAGATGTGGAAAACGATACATGCCATAGGGACAGACCCATGCAGCCTGGGGATGATGCAGCCCGAGGGGCGCCCCCAACTGATCAAATAGAAGACGCAAGAAAGATACATGTCGCAGGGACAAATCCACGTGATCTCGGGATAATGCAGCCCAAGGGGCGCTCCCAACTGAATAAACCAGAAAATGTCACATAGAACCGTTGTTGAATAGATGTTGAAGTAGCAGAAGATGCGTGCTGAAGAAGTCGCTCCTCATGAGCCACCTAGGCCCTGAACCTCAGGTGCTTCTGGAGGCCCGGGAGGCTCATGAAGAACCATCGCCATCTCCATCAAGACCTCCTGGTGCCTGACCTCCTGAGCTGCCAGGATGCTCCGCATGTGGCACCGGAATGTAATAGCCACGTTCAGCAAGCCAAAAGGCATGCAAACATAGCTGTGATTGGGACCCTCGCACCGGTCAGTGCGCGATGGCGAGAAGCGCTCCTAAGATGCGGCTCTGTTGGGCAAAAGGATGTTGACACATGCGCACACCTCACTGTCCTCGCCAAGACAATGGGCCGTGCCTGGTGGTGGGCGGTGTTCATCGCGCATGGCTCTCACCTATGGTATTTGGTTCATAATGTGACCGTTAGGTATTTCGGTGGGACCGACATGTCAACTCAGTGGAACCGATTCCATTAGGGTTAGGGCATAACGTAATCTCGGTGAGACCGATTACACAAACTCGGTGGGACCGATTTTGGTAATAGACAAACAGAGAGTTGGTCAGGGAAACTCGGTGGGACCGATCCACTCATCTCGATTAGACCGAAATGTTACGAAGGGGAAACAGTGAGTTTGCATTGCAATCTCGGTGGGACCGATCGCTCATATCGGTTGGATCGAAATGTTACAAAGGGAAACAGAGAGTTTGTAATCCCATCTCGGTGAGACCGAGATCCCTATCAGTGAGGCCGAAGTGACTAGGGTTTCTGGCAGTGGCTATGTCAAGTGAACTCGGTGGCGCCGGATAGAATATTTCGGCGGGGCCGAGTTTGACTTTTGGTCTGGGACATATGTGGATATGAGAAAGAAGTTAAGGGTTTTTGGAGCATATCACTAAGCATTTTGAGCAAGTAACTCGTTAAGCAACACCTCACCCCTTTTAATAGTATTGGCTTTTCCTATGGACTCAATGTGATCTTGGATCACTAAACGTAAGATTTAGAGTCTTTTGCTTTGAGGTTAAGCCAATCTTTTGTCCTTAGCATTTCGAGGGGTCCACTTTCTAATCCATGCCATGCCAATCATTGAACTTTCCTGAAATATTTATCTTCAAATAGCATTACCTCAATGAGCTATATGTTGTTAGGAATTACCAAAACCACCCACGGATAGTTGCACTTTCAATCTCCCCCTTTTTGGTAACTGATGACAACATATATATCAAAGCTTCGACAAATGATAATAAGATTGAAATACATCGTCGATTTAAGAAGTATGTGATAAGAAAGAGCTCCCCCTAAATTTGTGCATTATTTAAGATTTGCTTTTGAATGCAAATGCACAATCGATTAGGTTCATGGGCTACTCTTCCATGTCACATACATCTTGGTGGAGCGCTCAAAATGATAGAAGTTAATAGCATGCACTCATCGCCAAGCAAGTGGATGATCATATATGAGATATAAAAGATAGCATCATTCAACAAAGCATTAAGGTAGCATATGATCAACCACATGATCACATAAGTATCTCACAAGGATATAAGGACATAAAGTATCTCACACAAAAACTAGAAGTTCAACCAAAATCAAGAGAGATAAAAAGCAGGACACTTTCTCTCGAAGCCTATGATCTATACATATTTCTCCCCCTTTGGCAACAATTACCAAAAAGTTTGAAAATGCATAGTGCTATACGTCTCTCAGTCTTGGTCTTCGGGAGGTGGTGTAGAGAGAACTCCAAGGACGAAGGCTTCCGATGATGTAGTTGGAGCCGATGGAGGTGGAGTACGTGCTGGAGGTGGCACTGGAGCTGTAGCTGCTGGTGCTGACACTATAGCTCTAGCATCTGAAACTGGCACTCCAGCAGATCTTGGACCTTGTAGCACACGCTGAAAAGCATCAGTAGTTGCTTTTCCTCTCCTCTCCTCTGCTTCCTCCTGAAGCTGCTCAACTGCAGTCTGAATCTCAGTCACCTTCAGATCAAGATCATAGAATTTTGTCTCCCCAATCCTCTCTAGGCTCTCCTGATTCTGAGTTAGGGTGGCCAAGCCCTTCTCAATGCTAAGTGTAGCTTGAATCAGATAGCCTAATTGATCTTGCTTGCTCTTCAGGAAAACTTGAGATGCCTCTTCAACACTAGGCATCTTGGTAGCTTTCTCAGCCTTTGCCTTAGCTCTCTTCTCCTGGACTTGAGCTGATGATGGTTCCTCCTCATTCATCACAACAGTGTTGTCTTCAAATTCAGGATGTAAGGGTAGATGCTCCTTATCCAACAAATAAATTCATGTGCCCATCTTAGAATTGATGTGCTCCTAAATATGTGGAGCATACCCACAACTTCTCTTTTGATCAGCAGCAGTCCTCTTGATCATTTATACAATCAAGCTCATAACTTTGAACTTCTGAGGGACATAAAAAATTTGCAACATGTTGATGGAGTGTCATCTGATCATCTTGTGATCTCCTGACTTGGGTAGCAATGTGTGCCATAAGATCCAGTTAAACTAGGAAAACCAGACAACAAGAAGTGTACAGATCCAAGCTTATGTGTTTCCAAAGCCTTATCAGGGATCTCTTTGTACATGTTTGCCATGGAGTTGTGGTCTTTCTTCTTGGTGGCATACACATCCATGTCATCTTCATGTTCTTCGGGGCATTGATTGGCTTGGCGCACTCCTCAACTCTGGATTGGTACCTGGTACCCTCAGACATCCATACTATCCTCCCATTTGGATAGAAGTGGGCAGTGGAGTAAAACTGCATGATCAGCTCATCATTCCATTTGGTGACCTTTTGTCCAACGAATTCATCTACTCCACATGCCTTAAAGCTGTAATAAACTCCTGGGAAGTGATCTTCATTTTCTTGGATGTATTCCCAATCGACCCATTTCATGTCACATACAATGGGCTTCTTGTCAAGCAAAATTGTCTCATATAAGTCTTGTTGTTCCTTTCTATGGAACCTGTAATCAACTGCAGTCCTCCTCCTAACAACATAGGGATCAAACTGTCTCCACAATCTCAGTCCTGCATCTTTCCTGATGTGCATGTCCTCAGCGACTAGATGAGCATCATTGTGGTCAGGAATTTTGGGCTTCAACTTCCTCAAAACAAGAGAATGATCTTCCTCTTCTTCAGCTTCACGCACTGGGGCCTTGTTCTTCTCCTCAGCAGGTATACTTCTAGTGTTCCTCTTAGTCTTTGGGGGTTTCTGAGCAGCAGCCTTGGGAGTAGATTTGGTCTTAGATGGAGCAGCCCCTGACTTAATTGCATCTCCCATAAGCTTCTGAGACTTGGGAGCTGGTGCAACATCCTCTTCCTCCTCCTCTTCCTCTGGATCTTTAAAAATGGAGGATCTACCAAGCACTCTGGCAGTGGACTTCATGACCCTTTCCTTCCTCTTCTTTCCTTCTCCAACAACCTCTTCAGTTGGCTTGGAGGTTTCAGCAGTTGAGGCTCTCACCTTTAAGGTTGGCACCCTCTTGGCAGGGGCCTTCTCCTTCTTCAGCACCTTCTTCTTGGAGCTAACTTCCTCCTGAACAGCCACATAGTCCTCATCTTCAGAATCTGAGGTTTTCTTCTTCCTTGACCTGGTGGCTGCTTTGGGCAAGTTGCCTGGTGTGCTCCTGCTGCCATCATCAAAAGTGCTAGAGGGACTAGTGCCCTCACTCAATTGCACATGTTCCTTTGACCTATTCTGGCCGTCGCTCTTGTCAGACATCTCTGCAAACTTACTAACAACAAACCCTGTGAATAGATATAGACGAGGTAGAGTGGATGAGCATCACAAAGTGCAGAGTTTTTGCAAAAAGGATGACTTAAAAACATAGTTTTAGTTCTTCACAGAAAGCATTTCGGAGCTACCGATTTGTAAACTCAGTGATACCGAAGCAGATTTTGGAACCTAAACTTGTGAACTCGGCCAGACCGAGTCATAGTTCGATGGCACCGACACTGCTAGGGTTTCACAAATAATTGAACTCGGTCACACCGATTTGCGGTTTTCGGTCAGACCGAAAGTGCAATTGCAATGGCCTAAGCCAAATCGGTGAGACCGATTTCTACAATTCGGTCGGTCCGAGATGAGTTCGGCGGAGACCAAACCCTAAATTTTCAAATCCAATCTAATCGAGAGTATGTTTTCAGTGGATAGATTTATTGCATATGTGGTCATGAACATGGTAAAGTAATGTGCTATGAATCGGAGTTAAAAGAGTAGCACAAAGGATCGAACTCATAGCCTAATTCGGCGGAGTTTGCTACGGCGGCAACAGAGGGGCAGAAATCCGTTGACGCTGATGGAAACCAGCGGTGGGAGGTCGCTGGCGCGAGAGGATGATCCGGAAATCTGAGGTGGCAGAGCAGGATATGCGCGGGCTGAGAGGTTTTGAAGAAATTTCCAAATTCTCACCTGTGGGTTTATATATCCCAACCCTGTCGGTGTGACCGAGTGGAACAACTTGGTGGCACCAAGATACAGAATCGCAAGCGGTTATTGCAACTTGGTGTGACCGAAAAGTTTAAATCGGTTGCACCGAGATTGAAAACCTAGATCAACTTAGTGATCTCGGTGTGACCGAAAATGAATTGACTCGGTCCTACCGAAATGCAGAAAGAGGATTTGGAAGTTTAAGTCTATGACGAATCGGGGACTCCAAGTGCTCCTCACACAGAGTGGTTCGAATCTGACTTGATCAAACTTTGTGATGTAGCATGAATAGAGTTTCAGATGAGAAAAGGAATAGATAGCTAGAGGGGGTTCTTAGGCATTCTTGTCCATCCATTTGGCAAAAGAGAAAAGGCCAAACAATGAAAGCCACAAATGGATGTCCTCGAATGAGTGAAATATGCAATCAACATGCTCACACAATAAAATGAGAAATGAAATATGTGACAAAGCATGCACAATCACTAAAGCATCTATCAAGCAATTTGGCGATGACTAGGTCATCTATATATGAGTATATTCACTTAGGAGTCAAATGAGAACATTTGATCATAGGGCATACTCATCGTTTAAGCACAAGTGGGGTTACCACTTTTAGAAAAAGCATTGCTGTGCTCACATCATTAGAGTTGCTTTAGCTCATTTGATTAGCGTAAAGCTCCCCCTAGATGTGATATCCCCCCTAAGAGGGATGAACTAACCTTGGGTTTTGTCGATGATGACCACATGTAGGTGTTGAAGATGTAGATGCTCAATGTTGTTGTAGATCATTCGGAGCAATCCTTTGGAGTGAGTTGCACTTTCAATACCTACACGGGTTAGTCCCACTAGGAACAAACAAGGATATCCATAGACATAGAGTGATGTTCACATAGGATGATGTCCATGAAAGCATTAGGTTACCTTGTCCCTTGTCTTACTAACAAGAGGGTTTGTGACTCCTTGAACTAGTGCAAGATATGGAAGCTGTTTGCACTTGTCCTTGCCAAGATGATAAGAGTGAGGTATGTTGGCGGAGTCACTGTCAAGAACTCCGTAGTTCTTCTTCTTAGGGATCCACACCATCTTGATGGGAATCCTTGGAGTTGTAGTCATACTTGATGAAGTGGAACTTGATGTAGTCTTGGGAACCCACTTTACAAGGACTTAGGTGCTTCTTCAAATGCATCAATCTCCTCTTGAAGCTTGTCCTTGCCTTTTAGCTCGTGGTCTTGTGGTGGAAGATCATCTTGAGCTTGTGTTCCTTGGAAAGAGGTAGGATCATACTTCTCTTGTTGAAAAACAAACTTCGTCTTGGGGTATTGATCATCTTCCCACTCAACTCTATTGGCATTGAACTTTCGTTCAAAGCCAACACCTTGATTCTTCCGGTGTCTTCCTTGCTTGCGTACAATTTCCTCAAATTGCTCACTTCCGGCAAGGCAATTGTAAACACCTTTCTCTATAATTCCCTTCAATAAGCTATTTTCTTGCTCAAGTGTAACTTGGCTAAGAGAATCATCAGTGTAATCAAGAGAACTAGTCGAAGCAATAACATTGGATTTAGCATGATTGTTGTTTTTACTAGAGGAAGAATCTTTCTTGTTCTTGTTGCTAGACTTAACTTGTGGCATGTAAGTAGACAAGAGTAAACACTTGGAAATGTAAGAAGAACTTTTCTTGTGAAGATCATCATTGCTCGCTTTTAAGAACTCATGCTCTTGATCGAGATTGAGCTTTTCAAAGCATAGTTTCTCATGAGTCTTTAAAAGTTCTCGATGATCTTCCAAGGTAGTTTCATGATCTATCTTAAGAGTGTTTAGTTCTTTAGTTAGACGCTCAATCTCCTTCTTATCATTGCCATTCATTTTATCTCAATTAGCATGATTAATAGCAAGTTCATCATAGTTTTCATAACTAGAGTTGTCAACAAGTAAATCACCATCACCTAGCAAATCATCTTCATCACTATTGAAATCAACATACTCGGGGTGTGATACCTTTGGTCCTTTAGCCATGAAGCATCTTCCAATACCTTCATTTGGTGAGTCAAATATGTCGTAGGAGTTGGTTGACACAAGTGCAAGACCGGCAACACCTTCATCTTGATTATATTCGGAGTCGGAGTGATAACTTCTCTCGAAGTGATCATCGGAGTCGGAGCCGGATATCCATTCACCAACATGAGCTTGATGTATTCATGTTGTGTAGCTCTTTGATGACTTGTCCTTCCTTCCTGAATCCTTGCTTATCCGTGGTGTTCTTCGTTCATAGCGTTCATCTCTACTCCTTCTCTCTCTTGGTGGTGATTCTTCTCTTCTACTTCTTCTTTTAGGAGAATCTTCTCTTCTTTTGTAGGGAGCCATACACTCATTGGAATAGTGTCCGGGTCTTCCACAATTGTAGCAATTGCGCTCATGACTAGAAGATCTTTTTCCATTATAGTACCATGACTTAGAACTTCTTTCCTTGCTTCTACTTTTTTAAAACTTGTTGAAGTTCTTCACCATTAGGCTCAATTCTTCGTTGATGATTCTTTTCACTTGATGATGTGGGAGCACCACAGGAGGCTTTGTAAGCACCACTTGACTTCTTGTGAAACACTTCCTTATCCTTGAGTGACATCTCATGAGCAACAATTCTTCCAATGACTTCTGTTGGCTTGAGATCTTTGTAACTGGGAATCATTTGGATCAATGTGCATGCGGTAGCATATTTTCCATCCAAGGCTCTTAGGATGTTCTTGATGAATAATCTATCAGTCATCTCTTCACTTCCTAAGCCGGCAATCTCATTTGTGATGAGAGCAAGCCTAGAGTACATTTCAGCACCACCTTCACCATCCTTCATTTTGAACTTTTCAAGTTGACTTTGAAGCGCATCCAATTTGGATTCCTTGACGGAGTCGGTACCTTTGTGCATATCAATCAAAGTATCCCAAATTTCCTTTGCATTCCCAAGACGAATGATTTTGTTGAATTCTTCGGGGCACAATCCACTGAAGATAATATCACAAGCTTGAGCATTGTATTGCAGCATCTTCAACTCTTCCGTGGTAGCTTCACGGTTTGGTTCTCTCCCATCAAAGAAGTCACCTTGCAAACCAACACACACAATAGCCCAAACGGCGGGGTTATGTCCAAGAATATGCATTTTCATCTTATGCTTCCAACTAGCAAAATTAGTACCATCAAAGTAAGGACCTCTATGGTGGTAATTTCCCTCACAAGATGCCATGCTCTCCTAGGTCGTGAGACCGAGGCTATGATCACCAAAAGCTATGGAAATCAAAGCAAATGGAGACCAAAGCTCTGATACCACCTAAAGGATCGAAAGTTTGTCTAGAGGGGGTTGATTAGACTACTTGACCAAATAAAAATCTAGCCTTTTCCCAATTTTAAGTCTTGGCAGATTTTAGCAACTTAGCACAACTCAAGTAATCAACCTGCACATGCAATTCTAAGTGTATAGCTGCGGAATGTACAAAAATTGCATACGAAGGTAAAGGGAGGAGTTTGGAGGGAGCAAACGCAATGTAGACACGGAGATTTTTGGCGTGGTTCCGATAGGTGGTGCTATCGTACATCCACGTTGATGGAGACTTCAACCCACCAAGGGTAACAGGTGCGTGAGTCCACGGAGGGCTCCACCCACGAAGGGTCCATGAAGAAGAAACCTTGTCTATCTATAACACCCACGATGCGGCTATAATCTCCCACGTGTTCGGAGCACGACTTAGAGGCATAACTGCATAGTAGGCATGTCGCAAGAGGGGTAATCTTTACACATCCCATGTCCTGAATAAGAATGGGATAAAGAGCTGGCTTACAATAGCCACTTCACACAATACATAAATATAGCATACATCATCCAGAATACAATCGAGGTCCGACTACGGAACCAAAATAAAGAAAGACCACCCTCTATGCTAGATCCCCGATCGCCCCGACTGGGCTCCACTACTGATCAACTGGAAACGAAACAACACAACGAACACGATCTTCATCGATCTCCCACCTGCGCTGGGTTGCGTCACCTGCACTGGTATCATCGGCACCGTGCAACTAGTTTGGAAGTATCTGTGAGTCACGAGGACTCAGCAATCTCACACCCGCGAGATCAAGACTATTTAAGCTTATGGGTAGGAAAAGGTAGTGAGGTGGATCTGCAGCAAGCACTAGAATATGGTGCCTAACTTACGCAAATGAGAGCGAGAAGAGAAGCAAACACGGTCGTGAACTAGAAGTGATCCTGAAACTACTTATGTTCAAGCATAACACAAGACCGTGTTCACTTCCCGGACTCCGCCGAAAGAGACCATCACGGCTACACACGTGGTTGATTCATTTTAATTAAGTTAAGTGTCAAGTTCTCTACAATCAGACATTAACAAATTCCCATCTTCCCATAACCGCTGGGCACGACTTTCGAAAGTTCAAAACCCTGCAGGGGTGTCCCAACTTAGCCCATAACAAGCTCTCACGATCAACGAAGGATATTCCTTCTCCCAAGAAGACCCGATCAGACTCGGAATCCCGGTTACAAGACATTTCGACAATGGTAAAACAAGACTAGCAAGACCACCCGCTGTGCCGACAAATCCCGATATGAGCTGCACATATCTCATTCTCAGGGCACACCGGATAAGCTAAGCGTACAAGAACCAACGTAACCCAAGTTGCCAAGGGACGGCCCTGCACGGCGCTCTAGTTTGGACCAACACTCAGAGGAGCACTGGCCCGGGGGATTTAAAACAAAGATGACCCTTGAGTCTGCAGAACCCAAGGGAAAAAGGCTTAGGTGGCAAATGGTAAAACCAAGGTTCGGCCTTGCTGGAGGAGTTTGATTCAAGGCGAACTGCCGAGGGGTTCCCATTATAACCCAACCACCTAAGGAACGCAAAATCATGGAACATAACACCGGTATGACGGAAACTAGGGCGGCAAGAGTGGAACAAAACACCAGGCATAAGGCCGAGCCTTCCACCCTTTACCAAGTATATAGGTGCATTAAAGAAACAAGATATAATAATGATATCCCAACAATATCCATGTTCCAACATGCAACAAACTTCAGCTTCACCTGCAACTAGCAACGCTATAAGTGGGGCTGAGAAAAAGCGGTAACATAGCCAAACAACGGTTTGCTAGGAAAGGTGGGTTAGAGGCTTGACATGGCAATATGGGAGGCATGATATAGCAAGTGGTAGGTATCGCATCATAGTAATAGAGCGAGCAACTAGCAAGCAAAAATAGAAGTGATTTCGAGGGTATGGTCATCTTGCCTGAAATCCCGCAAGGAAGAAGAACGAGTCCATGAAGAAGACAAACGAACGGAGTCGAACGGATCCCAAAAATCCGAACGAAACCGAAGCTAACGAGAGAAGCAACCCGGAAAGAAGCAAGCAACATAGTAAACAACCATCACATAAGCATGGCATGATGCACAACCAAGTATGATGCATGTCCGGTTTAATGAGGCATGGAATGGCAAAGTGCACAAACAAAACTACAAGTTAAGTGGAGCTCAGTATGCAATGGGTTGCATATTGATGGAACACCACATCAATTATTTAGTTCTCTCTTGTTTAGGTACTCAACAATATTAAATGTTGTTAAACATGGCAAGAGGAGAAGCATAAAGAAATTATCTATTTAGGCAAGTTTAAATGAGGCCAGAACGCCAAACAACAACTCGGTAAAACCCCATATGCATTTAGCAATTTAAGGCAAACAACAATTTAAACCAATTTTAAATATTTTTATCATGATGCGAATGACATGTGCAAGTTTATGCAAGTTTTACGAAAATGTTGATAAGAGCATGTTATGAAGTATTTGTCACTCGTGGAGAGAAACGAAAGAGGGTGCCACGACAATGACAACGGAAATGGTGCCACGGCAACATTCCGGTTCCGGTAGCTCAGGGAGATACCGGTGCAAAAGACAAATGACGGGAGTGTGTCATGCAAGGATGGTGGGGTGCTCTCGGATACTGGGTTCCCACATGTTTGGTGACAAGGCAAAAGAGGGGCAACGTGCACCGACAATTCAGACTCGAGGCGAACAAGGGTGCATCTCATACAACATGCATCTGTTCTCGGACGGTCGTTCTCGGCTTATACCTTCGAAGGAGCGTTTCGAGGCGGACGGGTTTGATGGGACGTAGTGGTACTTTCGGTCCTCGGCGACGGAAGAGGTACATACGTTCTCAAGGCACTTGTCGGTCCGGACTTGCTGTAGTTGTACATGGCAAACGTAGTGGTACTCGGAGTCTTGTCAAACCGAAGCGACGGTAGTCGTACACGACACTTTGTGGAAGTAGTTGTACTCGCGGACTTCGGCGGCGGTAGTCATTCAGGGTCTTGGCGGTTCGTCGTGTAGCCGTACATGTTCGACGTGGTACACGGTTCGAAGTCGTGCATGTCCCGTAGATGTTCAGGGTCACCGTGAGGAACTTGTCGAATCCAGGGTCTCAGTCATCATTAGTGGTACACGCGTTCTTGGTACTTGGCGCCATCACCGTGTAGTCGTACCGAGGTCCTGCCCGGGGTCCTAGGCATCGGTCACTATGGTACTTGTCGGTCCACGATAGCAAAAGTGTGTGACTGGGTGGATTGGTTAACGCACAAGGCAGCGTGCGCTCGTTCTCTGCCTGAACGAGGACCAAGTGGAGGCAGGAGGGCAATGGCGGCGCCGCGAACTTCGGTGATGCAGCATGACAGGGAGGCATAGGGATGGCTATGGTGGACGGATCGGCCTCGGGACGTCGTGTCCTGGCTGGTGGCAAAGCTCCATGGCGGCAGACGAATTCCTCTGTAGGCAACAGAGAGGGATGGAGTCGGGTGAGAGAGAGAGGAAGCAGAGGAGCAAAAGGCGGGGCAAGGCACAGCGACCTGCTGAGCTTCGGAGGCTCGTCTGGTGGACGAGGCAGCCGGTCGTGGGGGAGACCTGAGGAAGAGGAGGCCGGGTCCGGCAGGCAAGGGCCCAGAGACGAGGTCGGAGATGCGAGGACGGGCAGGTCGGCGATGAGAGGCGAGCGACATGGGGCACCTGCTGGGCGTGAAGGACGACGGCTGCGGCGCAAGTGCTCGAGGAGCTCCTCTCCTCGGGCGCTCGGGTGACGGGGATTTGGCGAGGAGGCACCCGACGAGGAAGCAGGCGATGCGGCGGGGCGACGAGGATGGATGGTGCCGGCGCAGAAGAGGAAGGAGGGCGGTGCCGCTGAGAGGGGAGGCGCACCATGGGGATCAAGCGCGGGCGCTCCTACTCGCGCTAGCTGTGAGCGTATGTGTGAGTGGTGGCGGAGGGTGAACGAGGTGAGGGAACGAGGGAAATGAGGATCGGGCAACTGATCGCTAGGGTTAGAAAGGGATGGTCCTCAAGGGGTTTGGTGGGCCGGCCTGGCCTAGTGGCATGCGGCTGCTGGGCTTCTTCTCTCCCTCTCTACTCTGATTTCCCTTTTCTCTTTTAATACTGTGCATAAATAGACAGTCGTCAAAAGGGAAAAGTTCAGGGATGTTGGGGAAGAATTTGAAATGAAGTGAGAATATTTCTAGACTCGAGGAATTATGAACGATTTGAATAAACTTGTTTGGGCATTTTCCAGGAGAGAAAAATAATTCAAGCTTGGATTAGATTCAAACTTGAGCCATTTTTGAATCCAACCAAAACAAGTCCAAGGATTCCGAAAATTGGAAGGAGGTGGTCGTGGCACGGTCTAGAATTTATAGGAGAAGAATAGACGTTAGTAGAGAAGGGGTAAGTGGGACTTGCAAAAGACAGGAAATAGAAGGAAAGGAGAAGGAGATGATGCATGGGACAAAGGCATGGGGAAATATTTTGCAAGTGTATCAAGGTATTTCCACATGAATGGAATATTTTTATATAGCTCCATACTATTGGGAGGATATGTCATTAAGAGAATCACCAGGTGAATTCCCTTGATTTAAATGGACCGAAGATGCATGCAATTTATTTAGTTCAGTTTTAAAATGGGCATACCCTTGAGGTTCGAACACTGGGGTGCACGCGGATATTTCGCTTCCTACCTACCTGCACCCCTCCGCCTTGCTAAGATCTAAGCGATGGAAATAACAACACAAATGACACAAGGTTTATACTGGTTCGGACCACCGTTGTGGTGTAATACCCTACTCCAGTGTGTGGTGTGGTGGATTGCCTCTTGGGATGATGATGATGAACAATACAAGGAAGAACAGCCTCGTAAGGGTCTGCTCTTGGCTGGGGTGATGAACTGCTGGGAGGAGTTCAGTCACCCTTCTCTCTCTCTCTCCCTCCGTCTTCCGTCGTCTCTCCCCTACTCTGTGGGTGGCTGGTCCTCTTCCCAAATATCGAGCGGGAAAGGAGCCAACAATGGCGGGCTAATTTGAAGGGGGACAGCTAGTACCAGCTATCCTGACAAAGTAGTCTTCGCATGCACAAAGCTCTGGTGGTGACACCGCCTTGGGCTCCACAATGACCTCCCTCTTGCAGTCCTCCTGGTCTTGGTCTTGTTGCACCGAAATGGCAACCTTTGCCTGATGCCTCGGTACTCCGCGGCTGCGCTTGCTCCCTTTGCACCAAAGTGGAAAGGGGGACGCTGTGCGGGCTGGCACCCGCCTGGCGCCCTTGGGTCGTCATGGCTTGCGTTACGGGCACCTCGTGAGGTCCCCGCCTTGATCTCTCCCCCTCCTCGCGAGCCTGCCTGATGAGACCGTGCCTGTGGAAGCTCCGCGTCATCCGCCCCACGAGGTTTGGCCCCTTGCGAGGGTCTTGGCCTGTGTTGGTGAAGATGGGCCGTGCTGGGCCCCCCTTTGGGCCATGCCGCAGGCCGCAGGTAGGCAAGTCTGGGGACCCCCGTTCCCAGAACCGACAGTAGCCCCCGGGCCCAGGCGCGCCCGGACTTGGCCATGCAGGGAGGCGGAAAGGGCAAGAGCGAAGCGCCGCGGGCCCTAACAGCCTGCGGCCTTGGGCGCCGCGTGGCGGTTGATTGGACGTGGGCATCTCCACTTCCCCATGGCGCCTCGGCAACTGCACGGATTGGACAAGTCCCTGCATGCAAAGCGAGTCATGATTACCTGCGATCGTGGGGGCCGGTTGGCCCTGCCGGCCATAAGTACGGAATCGGCGCGCGCCCTTCCAGTTCATCCCCCCTTGCTTCTCCTTCTTCTTCATGGCCCCGTCGAGGAGGTTCTCGGCGCAGAGAAGGGGAAGGCTCACCAGGTTGAGCCTGCCTCTCCCCCGCCCAAGCGCGGCCGAGGACGCCCTCGCAAATATCCTGTGACCTCCACGGTAGCTCCCAGCGGCCATGGAGACGATTTCCAACGTGGCGACGGGCAGATTGCCGCGGCCGGGGTGCGCGCTCCTGTCGCGCATCCCCCTAGACCGCGCTTTCGCGCTGCAGAGGTGCTGCCGGAGTTCGTCGTGTGGTCGCGGAGCCGACTAGCCAGTGCCCGGTTTCCGCTCCCTCGCTTCCTCCTTGGCGAGCTTCCGGCCGGCGCTCCGGGTGGCCTCTGGCTTCAGGCCGACAGCTGTTGCAGCCGGGCCTCATGGGTTTTGTTGGAGGTCTCCGCAGCCGGGATCCTGGCCCTGGCCCGCGGTTGGCAGACGTTTGCCCGTGCCTGTGGCCTGAGCCGTCGCTGCACCCCGCACTTCAAATTTGACGGTGTTGCCACCCTCTACGTGAGGCTGTTTGGGGAAGATGGTCGCCGCGCAGGGTGCTGCCCTAAGGACGACAACCGCGGCCGGGAACCCAGCTCCGCGATGATGGGGAAGACAGCGCTCGCGTGACCGGCGGTGCTTGGGTCTCCCCAAGGTTCTCCGGTTCTTCTTCAGGCGGTGGCCGCGGTCAGCCTCCACGCCGTCGCATCTGCTTGGGGGGTGGTAGCATGTCCGCCCGCCGTCGCGCCCGGTGAAGCGCGAGAGGGAGTATGCCTGAGCCCCGGAGGCGGCTCGAGTCTTCCCTGTAGGCCGGTGTGAGGCGAGCTGCACCTGATCTGTTCTTTCTTTTCCTGTTTTCCTGCGTAAAAAAGACAGTAGTGTGGAGCCCCGCAGGGGCGTGTTTGGGATATTGCGTTAATCATCATTTTGCTTCCGTTATCGTGACTTCCGGCTATGTGCCCGCGGGTGGATAGTTCCCGGCCCCTGCCATGGGGGGGCGATCGACCCAGGTCCCGTGTTCGTGTCGCGATGTCCGTGGGGCACGGACTGAAGGGGTGCTCCTTGTAATGGACCCAGGTCGCGAACCTTTGAACGACTAGGAATGGAACACTCGCGAGGCGCTCGACAGTCCCCCCCCCCCTCGCGAGGCCTTGCATAAGAGAAACCGAGGCAGGAGAGTGAAATCGAAGAACCACAAGCCAAAGACAGCAACAACTTCAATAAAACTTCGAATGAGAAGGAACAAGCCAACTGCGGAAAGCAAATGAAATGCCGTGTCCGGCACCTAATCTAGTCTTCAACGTCTTCTCACCAGCGTGGAGCTAAGTGCTGCCACTAGGCGTGGGAGGGAGCCCCAGGGCCTGAGGCCGGCGCTCTTGAGACTCCGGGGCGTGTACAGCCCCAACTCATTATTATGTGAGAGTGTTACGGGCGGCGAGCTTCACAGGCGTTGGCCTTCTTCACAGGCTCCGGGCCTTTTCCAAAACGCGACAGCTTCACAGGCATTCGCCTTCTTCAAAGGCTCCGGGCCTTTTCCAAAATGCGACGGCTTCACAGGCATTCACCTTCTTCATAGGCTCCGGGCCTTTTCCAAAACGCGATGGCTTCATAGGCATTCGCCTTCTTCACAGGCTCAGGCCTTTTCCAAAATGCGACGACTTCACGATCGTCCTTTTCCAAAACACGATGGCTTCACAGGCATTCGCCTTCTTCACAGGCGCCGGGCCTTTTCCAAAACGCGACGGCTTCATAGGCATTCGCCTTCTTCACAGGCTCTAGGCCTTTTTAGGGGTAGAACCTCCGGAGGTGCTTGATGTTCCATGCGTGTTCTGGAACGGCACCCCCTCCTGAGTCTCCAAGCGCGCGGAGCGGGCCTAGAAACATGAACAACCTTGAACGGGCCCTCCCACATGGGAGAGAGCTCTGCAGTCCCTCCCTGGAGAGAACCCGCCTGAGCACGAGGTCTCCTACCTTAGAGTTCTGGGGCGGATGTTGCGGCAGTGGTATCGTCGCAGTGCTTGCTTGGTACCTTTCCGCTCGCAGCGCGGCTTCTCGGCGACGTTCCTCCCCCAGCACGAGGTCCATCCCCCGCATGGCGTCCTGTTGTGCCTCGTCAAACGCCAGGACCCGCACGGAGCGACGTCTGACCTCGTGAGGGAGGACCGCTTTCGGCTCCGTAGACCAGGAAGAACGGGGTCTCTCCCGTCGGCTGGTCGCGGGTTGTGCGGATGGACCACAAACACGGACTGAAGCTCATCGTACCAACCTGCCGCAGGCCTCCAGCTTCTTCTTGAAGTCCTGGTCTTGAAGGCCCCTCAGGACCTCTGCGTTGGCTCGCTCGGCCTGGCCGTTGCTTCGGGGGTGCGCCCGAAGCGTAGCATATCTGCGTCCCAAGGTTAGCACAGTATGTTTTGAAGAGGTTATGGTGAATTGCGAACCGTTGTCTATGATGATGCGGTTCGGCACCCCGAACCGGCTCACGATGCCCCTGATGAACTTGACCGTGAACCCGCGGGGATGGTATGGACGGCTTCTACTTCAGCCCACTTGGTGAACTTGTCCACGACGACGTAGAGGTAGAGGTAGCCCCCTGGCGCCCGAGGAAACGGGCCCATGATGTCTAGCCCCCTAGACTGCGAATGGCCACGAAAGGGGTATATTCTGCAGGCCTCCTGCCGGCTGATGGATTTGCTTGGCGTGGAACTGGCAGGCCTCACAAGCCTTCACCAGTTCGACGACGTCATTGAGTGCGGTAGGCAATAAAACCCACTGCGGAACGCCTTGCCGACCAGGGTCCGTGATGATGAATGATGTCCACAGTCTCTGCCGTGTATATGTCCTCAGCAGCTCCTTTCCTTGCTCCCTGGAGATGCAGCGCAGGGATACATCGTTTAGGTCGCTTCCGGTAGAGCTCTCCATCCTTGATGCAAGTATGCCATGGCCAGCCGTGCCACACGCTTCGCCTCCTCCTCCTTCTCCAGTAGGGTCCCTTGTGTTAAGTAACTCCGGAGTTCCGTGATCCAGTCCCCCTCCTGAGGCTCCATCGTCAGGAGCAGGTGTGCTCCTGAGGCCGGACCATAGACCGGGCTCCTGAGGCAGGTGGCTGGGGGAGCTCCTCCCGTGGCTGAGCCGTGTTTGACAATGACGGCAGGGCTGAGGGCTTGAAGAGCCGCTCCTCGAAAATGCCATGCTCCTGAGGTAATCGCCTGGACGCTCGTTTGGCGATATCGTCGGCTCCTGATTGGTGCCATGGGCACATGCTGCAACTCCAACCCCAGAACTGCTTCTTCATCCCGCGGGACCTCCGCAAGGTAGGCTTCCATGTGCTCATCTTTCGGCTCGTACACCTTGTTGGAGAAATTGACCAGGAGCTGCGAATCGCCCTTGATGGTGAGGCATTCACCCCCAGGGCAGCTGCGGCCTTCAAGCCCGCTATTAAACCTTCATACTCTGCTATGTTGTTGGCAAACTTTCACCTCGCTAGAAACAGAGCTGCACAAGCGTAGTACAGCTTGTCTTGAGTGGGCGATATAAGCACCGCCCCAGCCCCTGCGCCATGCCTGGAGAACGCTCCATCGAAATACATGACCCAGCCTTCTAGCGCCTCGCTTCCTGGGGAGAGGGACCATCCTCGCCGGCCTTGAGGCCTGGTGCCTCCGTCCATTCTGCCACAAAATCTGCCAATGTTGCTCCCTTGATGACTCTGGTCGTGCTGAATTCGAGCTGAAACACTTGCAGTTCTATGTTCCACTCAGCGACCCTTCCAGCTGAGTTAGGGCTCCTGAGCACTCTCTCCAGGGGGTATGACGAGACGACCTTGATGGGGTGACCCTGAAAATAGTGCCGCAGCTTGCGCGAGGCCACCAGTAGCGCGAGGAGGAGTTTCTGAGGCATGGGGTACCGCGCCCTCGCATCCCGCAACACCGTGCTGACGAAGTACACCGGGTGCTCAACGAGGTTGGGTGCGTCAGTGCTAGCGGCTCCCTTTGGAGACCGTGGCGCCTCTTGAGGCGATGAGGCCTCCTGAGGCTGGCCATCTGGGAGAGGGGCCTCTTCCGCCCCCGGCGCACTCCTCTGCGGCGGCTGATCCTCCTCAACTGCGGTGGCGGTTCCTGTGGGCCTTCCTTGTTCCTATTTTGCCTTGTCCCAGGACACTGCTGCGGTTATGATTCGACGCTCCTCTATAACCGCCACCAGGGCCGCGCTGGCGGTGTAGGGAGTGGCGGCGAGGTAAAGCACCAGGGGCTCTTGAGGACGCGGAGCCACCATGACCGGAGGGCTGGTCAGGTATCTCTTGAGATCTTGGAACGCCTTGTCGGCCTCTTCAGTCCATTCAAAGGGCCCCTTTTTCTTCATTAGCTGGAAGAAGGGCAGCGCTCGCTCCCCCAACTTGGAGATGAAGCGCCCTAGCGCGGTCACGCGCCCAGTGAGCTTCTGCATTTCTCTGAGGGTCTTTGGCGGGCTCATGTCCTCGACCGCCTTGACCTTTTCCGGGTTAGCCTCGATGCCTCGGTGGGACACGAGGAAACCCAAGAGCTTGCCCGAGGGGACTCCGAACACACACTTCTCTGGGTTGAGCCGCAGGTTCACTGCGTTGAGGCTCGCGAAGGTTTCCTCCAGGTCTTGTATCAGGGTCCTGGCCTCCCGAGACTTCACCACAATGTCATCGACGTAAGCCTCAACATTCTTCCCGAGCTGCGGGCCCAAGGTGATGTGCATCAGCCGCTGAAAGGTCGCCCCTGCGTTACGCAGCCCAAATGGCATGCATGTGTAGCAGTACACCCCACACGGGGTTAGGAAGGCTGTCTTTTCGACGTCTTCTACCGCCATCTTGATCTGGTGATACCCAGAGAAGGCATCCAAGAAGCATAGCAGGTCGCATTCTGCGGTGGAATCGACGATCTGGTCGATGCGGGGGAGCGGGAACGGATCTTGCGGGCATGCCTTGTTGAGGTTGGTGAAGTCGACACACATGCGCTCCTTCCCTCCCTTCTTTGGCACAACGACAGGGTTGGCCAACCAATCCGGGTATCGGACCTCGCGAATGACCCCAGCGGCTTCTAGTTTGCGGGTCTCTTGGACGATGAAGGCCTGCTTTTCTATGGACTGCCGCCTTGCCTTCTGCTTCACAGGGCGCACGTTGGGGCACACGTTGAGGTGATGCTCGATTACGCTCCTAGGGATCCCCGCCAACTGGTCAGGCTCCCAAGCGAATACCTTCTTGTTTGCGCGCAGGAACCTGACCAGGGCCTCCTCCTGCTCGGGCTCGAGGTTGGCGCCTATGGTGAAAGTGGCGTTGGTGGACCCGTCCTCATCGACGGGTATCTGCTTGGTTTCTGCCTTGTCTTGGGTGAACAACTGTTTCTTCTTGGCGGGTGCAGCCCCCTTGGGCTCGGGGGTCTCCAAGTCGGCGGGCTGTGCCGCGCCGCCGTGTTGAAGGCGAGCTTGAGTACCCGCAGCGCGTCTCCGGTGTCCCCGTGCACGGTGAGGACACTGCTGCTCCCGGGCATCTTCATGAGGTTGTATGCCGGGTGTGTCGCGGCCATGAACCGGGCCAGCGCTGGGTAGCCCAGGATGGCGTTGTAGGGGAGGCCGATGGGGGCGATGTCGAAATCGACCAGCTCCGTGCGGAAGTTGTTGTAGGTGCCGATGGTTACTGGGAGCCAGATCTGTCCCAAGGAGCTGGATGACCCGCCCCCAACGCCTGAGAAGGGCCGGCTGGGTTGCAGCCGTTCCAGGGGTATGGAGAGGAGGTTGAAGGCCTCGACTGAGAGCATGCTGAGGCCCGCCACCGCCATCGATGAGAGTTCTGGTGACGCCACTTGGCAGATGGTGGGGTGCACAGCATGGGGAGCGCACCCGCAGCCGAGTTGGAGGGTGGTCCTCCGAGCTGAGGTCAAGCCGGCCTTGGACGCCGCCCGGTCCGGGGGAGCCCCCTGCCGCGTGGAAGCGGCGCTGACCCGGATGAATGTCTTGACGTGGTTACCTGTAGGTGGCGCCTGCGAGCCACCCAGTAGGGACGCGACGACCGGGGTTGTTGGTGTAGCACGACAGGCGGGGAAGAGGCTGCGGGGCTCTTCCCAAGAGGCCACGGAGGCTAGGCAGGTGGAGCAGCCATGGGCACGGAGCGCCGGTGAGGGCCATGGGGAGCCAGATGACCATGACCCTATCGTCACCTCCAGCTTCGAGGGGGGCCTCCTCGCTCGCCGGCAAGAAGGCCAGCAGATCTGTCGCGCCGCCGTAGCGCGGCAGCGTCGTTGGCCTGAACTTGTCCGTCCAACATACCCGTCGTAGGGCTGGAGCCAGGGCTCGGAGCCCCCTGGCCCCCGTGTTGGCGCCGGCGGCCGGAGCGGGCAACGCGCTACTCATCGCAAGGCAGGTCGTGGTGGTTGCGGAAGGGGAAACTCCGGTGCACCCCTACCTGGCGCGCCAAATGTCGGATTTCGGGTTCCGGCAGACCCTTGAGGTTCGAACACTGGGGTGCGCGCGGAGATTCCCTTCCTACCTACCTGCACCCCTCCGCCTCGCTAAGATCTATGCGAATGGTAAGAACAACACAAATGACACAAGGTTTATACTGGTTCGGGCCACCGTTGTGGTGTAATACCCTACTCCAGTGTGTGGTGTGGCGGATTGCCTCTTGGGCTGATGATGATGAACAATACAAGGCAAGAAAACAGCTCGCGAGGGTCTGCTCTTGGCTGGGGTGATGAACTGCTGGAGGGTTCAGTCACCCTTCTCTCTCTCTCCTCCTTCTTCCGTCGTCTCTCCCCTACTCTATGGGTGGCTGGTCCTATTTATAGAGGCCCTGGTCCTCTTCCCAAATATCGAGCGGGAAGGGAGCCAACAATGGCGGGCTAATTTGAAGGGGGGCAGCTAGTACCAGCTATCCTGACAAAAGTAGTCTTCGCTGCACAAAGCTCTGGTGGTGACACCGCTTGGGCTCCACAATGACCTCCATCTTGCAGTCCTCCTTGTCTTGGTCTTGTTGCACCGAAATGGCAACCTTTGCCTGATGCCTCGGTACTCCGCGGCTACGCTTGCTCCCTTTGCACCAAAGAGGAAAGGGGGACGCTGCGCGGGCTGGCACCCGCCTAGCGCCCTTGGGTCGTCATGGCTTGCGTCACGGGCACTCGTGAGGTACCTCGCCTTGATCTCTCTGCCTCCTCGCGAGCCTGCCTGATGAGGCCGTATGCCTAGGAAGCTCCGCATCGTCCGCCCCCGAGGTTTTGGCCCCTCGCGAGGGTCTGGCCTGTGTGGTGAAGATGGGCCGTGCTGGGGCCCCCTTTGGGCCATGCCGCAGGCAGGCAAGTTTGGGGACCCCCGTTCCCAGAACGCCGGCAGTTGCATGATGACATGATGCAATGCACATGATTCAAGGATGAATGCAGCTAACCAAACAAAACACATGACAAAACTCAAAAAACATGGAAGGCGTATGAATCTCCGGTCATGGGGCGTCACACTATCCCACCAGGGCCATCACCCATGAAGGACTTGACTCACTAGGGTAGATCTTCTCGGAGTAGGCGTTCTCCTTGCCCGTACAAACTCCTTGGTTCAACTCCACAATCTTGACGGAGGCTCCCAAGTGACACCTAACCAATCTAGGAGACACCACTCTCCAAAAGGTAATAGACGTGGTGTTGATGATGAACTCCTTGCTCTTGTGCTTCAAATGATAGTCTCCCCAACACTCAACTCTCTCTCATAGGATTGGATTTGGTAGAAAGATGATTTGAGTGGAAAGCAACTTGGGAAGGCTAGAGATCAAGATTTATGTGGTTGGAATGGAATATCTTGACCTCAACACAAGTGTAGGTGGTTCTCTCTCAGAAAATGTATGTTGGAAGTGTAGGCATATTCTGATGGCTCTCTCCACGAATGAAGAGTGGGTGGAGGGGTATATATAGCCTCCACACAAAATCTAACTTTACACACAAATCACCAAACTCGGTGGGACCGAATATAAAACTCGGTCAGACCGATTTAGTTCAAAATGTGAACCGTTAGGATTTTCGGTGGGACCGACATGTCAACTCGGTGGGACCGATTTCATTAGGGTTAGGGCATAACGTAATCTCGGTGAGACCGATTACACAAACTCGGTGGGACCGATTTTGGTAATAGACAAACAGAGAGTTGGTCAGGGAAACTCGGTGGGACCGATCCACTCATCTCGATTAGACCGAAATGTTACGAAGGGGAAACAGTGAGTTTGCATTGCAATCTCGGTGGGACCGATCGCTCATATCGGTTGGATCGAAATGTTACAAAGGGAAACAGAGAGTTTGTAATCCCATCTCGGTGAGACCGAGATCCCTATCAGTGAGGCCGAAGTGACTAGGGTTTCTGGCAGTGGCTATGTCAAGTGAACTCGGTGGCGCCGGATAGAATATTTCGGCGGGGCCGAGTTTGACTTTTGGTCTGGGACATATGTGGATATGAGAAAGAAGTTAAGGGTTTTTGGAGCATATCACTAAGCATTTTGAGCAAGTAACTCGTTAAGCAACACCTCACCCCTTTTAATAGTATTGGCTTTTCCTATGGACTCAATGTGATCTTGGATCACTAAACGTAAGATTTAGAGTCTTTTGCTTTGAGGTTAAGCCAATCTTTTGTCCTTAGCATTTCGAGGGGTCCACTTTCTAATCCATGCCATGCCAATCATTGAACTTTCCTGAAATATTTATCTTCAAATAGCATTACCTCAATGAGCTATATGTTGTTAGGAATTACCAAAACCACCCACGGATAGTTGCACTTTCAATCTCCCCCTTTTTGGTAACTGATGACAACATATATATCAAAGCTTCGACAAATGATAATAAGATTGAAATACATCGTCGATTTAAGAAGTATGTGATAAGAAAGAGCTCCCCCTAAATTTGTGCATTATTTAAGATTTGCTTTTGAATGCAAATGCACAATCGATTAGGTTCATGGGCTACTCTTCCATGTCACATACATCTTGGTGGAGCGCTCAAAATGATAGAAGTTAATAGCATGCACTCATCGCCAAGCAAGTGGATGATCATATATGAGATATAAAAGATAGCATCATTCAACAAAGCATTAAGGTAGCATATGATCAACCACATGATCACATAAGTATCTCACAAGGATATAAGGACATAAAGTATCTCACACAAAAACTAGAAGTTCAACCAAAATCAAGAGAGATAAAAAGCAGGACACTTTCTCTCGAAGCCTATGATCTATACATATTTCTCCCCCTTTGGCAACAATTACCAAAAAGTTTGAAAATGCATAGTGCTATACGTCTCTCAGTCTTGGTCTTCGGGAGGTGGTGTAGAGAGAACTCCAAGGACGAAGGCTTCCGATGATGTAGTTGGAGCCGATGGAGGTGGAGTACGTGCTGGAGGTGGCACTGGAGCTGTAGCTGCTGGTGCTGACACTATAGCTCTAGCATCTGAAACTGGCACTCCAGCAGATCTTGGACCTTGTAGCACACGCTGAAAAGCATCAGTAGTTGCTTTTCCTCTCCTCTCCTCTGCTTCCTCCTGAAGCTGCTCAACTGCAGTCTGAATCTCAGTCACCTTCAGATCAAGATCATAGAATTTTGTCTCCCCAATCCTCTCTAGGCTCTCCTGATTCTGAGTTAGGGTGGCCAAGCCCTTCTCAATGCTAAGTGTAGCTTGAATCAGATAGCCTAATTGATCTTGCTTGCTCTTCAGGAAAACTTGAGATGCCTCTTCAACACTAGGCATCTTGGTAGCTTTCTCAGCCTTTGCCTTAGCTCTCTTCTCCTGGACTTGAGCTGATGATGGTTCCTCCTCATTCATCACAACAGTGTTGTCTTCAAATTCAGGATGTAAGGGTAGATGCTCCTTATCCAACAAATAAATTCATGTGCCCATCTTAGAATTGATGTGCTCCTAAATATGTGGAGCATACCCACAACTTCTCTTTTGATCAGCAGCAGTCCTCTTGATCATTTATACAATCAAGCTCATAACTTTGAACTTCTGAGGGACATAAAAAATTTGCAACATGTTGATGGAGTGTCATCTGATCATCTTGTGATCTCCTGACTTGGGTAGCAATGTGTGCCATAAGATCCAGTTAAACTAGGAAAACCAGACAACAAGAAGTGTACAGATCCAAGCTTATGTGTTTCCAAAGCCTTATCAGGGATCTCTTTGTACATGTTTGCCATGGAGTTGTGGTCTTTCTTCTTGGTGGCATACACATCCATGTCATCTTCATGTTCTTCGGGGCATTGATTGGCTTGGCGCACTCCTCAACTCTGGATTGGTACCTGGTACCCTCAGACATCCATACTATCCTCCCATTTGGATAGAAGTGGGCAGTGGAGTAAAACTGCATGATCAGCTCATCATTCCATTTGGTGACCTTTTGTCCAACGAATTCATCTACTCCACATGCCTTAAAGCTGTAATAAACTCCTGGGAAGTGATCTTCATTTTCTTGGATGTATTCCCAATCGACCCATTTCATGTCACATACAATGGGCTTCTTGTCAAGCAAAATTGTCTCATATAAGTCTTGTTGTTCCTTTCTATGGAACCTGTAATCAACTGCAGTCCTCCTCCTAACAACATAGGGATCAAACTGTCTCCACAATCTCAGTCCTGCATCTTTCCTGATGTGCATGTCCTCAGCGACTAGATGAGCATCATTGTGGTCAGGAATTTTGGGCTTCAACTTCCTCAAAACAAGAGAATGATCTTCCTCTTCTTCAGCTTCACGCACTGGGGCCTTGTTCTTCTCCTCAGCAGGTATACTTCTAGTGTTCCTCTTAGTCTTTGGGGGTTTCTGAGCAGCAGCCTTGGGAGTAGATTTGGTCTTAGATGGAGCAGCCCCTGACTTAATTGCATCTCCCATAAGCTTCTGAGACTTGGGAGCTGGTGCAACATCCTCTTCCTCCTCCTCTTCCTCTGGATCTTTAAAAATGGAGGATCTACCAAGCACTCTGGCAGTGGACTTCATGACCCTTTCCTTCCTCTTCTTTCCTTCTCCAACAACCTCTTCAGTTGGCTTGGAGGTTTCAGCAGTTGAGGCTCTCACCTTTAAGGTTGGCACCCTCTTGGCAGGGGCCTTCTCCTTCTTCAGCACCTTCTTCTTGGAGCTAACTTCCTCCTGAACAGCCACATAGTCCTCATCTTCAGAATCTGAGGTTTTCTTCTTCCTTGACCTGGTGGCTGCTTTGGGCAAGTTGCCTGGTGTGCTCCTGCTGCCATCATCAAAAGTGCTAGAGGGACTAGTGCCCTCACTCAATTGCACATGTTCCTTTGACCTATTCTGGCCGTCGCTCTTGTCAGACATCTCTGCAAACTTACTAACAACAAACCCTGTGAATAGATATAGACGAGGTAGAGTGGATGAGCATCACAAAGTGCAGAGTTTTTGCAAAAAGGATGACTTAAAAACATAGTTTTAGTTCTTCACAGAAAGCATTTCGGAGCTACCGATTTGTAAACTCAGTGATACCGAAGCAGATTTTGGAACCTAAACTTGTGAACTCGGCCAGACCGAGTCATAGTTCGATGGCACCGACACTGCTAGGGTTTCACAAATAATTGAACTCGGTCACACCGATTTGCGGTTTTCGGTCAGACCGAAAGTGCAATTGCAATGGCCTAAGCCAAATCGGTGAGACCGATTTCTACAATTCGGTCGGTCCGAGATGAGTTCGGCGGAGACCAAACCCTAAATTTTCAAATCCAATCTAATCGAGAGTATGTTTTCAGTGGATAGATTTATTGCATATGTGGTCATGAACATGGTAAAGTAATGTGCTATGAATCGGAGTTAAAAGAGTAGCACAAAGGATCGAACTCATAGCCTAATTCGGCGGAGTTTGCTACGGCGGCAACAGAGGGGCAGAAATCCGTTGACGCTGATGGAAACCAGCGGTGGGAGGTCGCTGGCGCGAGAGGATGATCCGGAAATCTGAGGTGGCAGAGCAGGATATGCGCGGGCTGAGAGGTTTTGAAGAAATTTCCAAATTCTCACCTGTGGGTTTATATATCCCAACCCTGTCGGTGTGACCGAGTGGAACAACTTGGTGGCACCAAGATACAGAATCGCAAGCGGTTATTGCAACTTGGTGTGACCGAAAAGTTTAAATCGGTTGCACCGAGATTGAAAACCTAGATCAACTTAGTGATCTCGGTGTGACCGAAATGGATGACTCGGTCGTACCGAAATGCAGAAAGAGGATTTGGAAGTTTAAGTCTATGACGAATCGGGGACTCCAAGTGCTCCTCACACAGAGTGGTTCGAATCTGACTTGATCAAACTTTGTGATGTAGCATGAATAGAGTTTCAGATGAGAAAAGGAATAGATAGCTAGAGGGGGTTCTTAGGCATTCTTGTCCATCCATTTGGCAAAAGAGAAAAGGCCAAACAATGAAAGCCACAAATGGATGTCCTCGAATGAGTGAAATATGCAATCAACATGCTCACACAATAAAATGAGAAATGAAATATGTGACAAAGCATGCACAATCACTAAAGCATCTATCAAGCAATTTGGCGATGACTAGGTCATCTATATATGAGTATATTCACTTAGGAGTCAAATGAGAACATTTGATCATAGGTCATACTCATCGTTTAAGCACAAGTGGGGTTACCACTTTTACATAAAGCATTGTTGTGCTCACATCATTAGAGTTGCTTTAGCTCATTTGATTAGAGTAAAGCTCCCCCTAGATGTGATATCCCCCCTAAGAGGGATGAACTAACCTTGGGTTTTGTCGATGATGACTTCATGTAGGTGTTGAAGATGTAGATGCTCAATGTTGATGTAGATCATTCGGAGCAATCCTTTGGAGTGAGTTGCACTTTCAATACCTACACGGGTTAGTCCCACAGGAACAAACAAGGATATCCATAGACATAGAGTGATGTTCACATAGGATGATGTCCATGAAAGCATTAGGTTACCTTGTCCCTTGTCTTACCAACAAGAGGGTTTGTGACTCCTTGAACTAGTGCAAGATATGGAAGTTGTTTGCACTTGTCCTTGCCAAGATGATAAGAGTGAAGTATGTTGGCGGAGTCACCCTCAAGAACTCTCTAGTTCTTCTTCTTAGGGATCCACACCATCTTGATGGGAATCCTTGGAGTTGTAGTCATACTTGATGAAGTGGAACTTGATGTAGTCTTGGGAACCCACTTGACCAAGGCCTTAGGTGCTTCTTCAAATGCATCAATCTCCTCTTGAAGCTTGTCCTTGCCTTTTAGCTTGTGGTCTTGTGGTGGAAGATCATCTTGAGCTTGTGTTCCTTGGAAAGAGTAGGATCATACTTCTCTTGTTGAGGAACAAACTTCGTCTTGGGGTATTGATCTTCTTCCCACTCAACTCCATTGGCATTGAACTTTCGTTCAAAACCAACACCTTGATTCTTCCGGTGTCTTCCTTGCTTGCGTACAATTTCCTCAAATTGCTACTTCCGGCAAGGCTCTTGTAAACACCTTTCTCTATAATTCCCTTCAATAAGCTATTTTCTTGCTCAAGTGTAACTTGGCTAAGAGAATCATTAGTGGAATCAAGAGAACATACTAGAAGCAACAACATTGGATTTAGCATGATTGTTGTTACTACTAGGAAGAATCTTTCTTGTTCTTGTTGCTAGATTTAACTTGTGGCATGTAAGTAGACAAGAGTAAACGCTTGGCAATGTAAGAAGAACTTTTCTTGCGAAGATCATCATTGATGCTTTTAAGAACTCATGCTCTTGATCAAGGTTGAGCTTTTCAAAGCGTAGTTTCTCATGAGTCTTTAAAAGTTCTCGATGATCTTCCAAGGTAGTTTCATGAGCTAACTTAAGAGTGTTTAGTTCTTTAGTTAGACGCTCAATCTCCTTCTTATCATTGTCATTCGTTTTATCTTGATTAGCATGATTAATAGCAAGTTCATCATAGTTTTCATAACTAGAGTTGTCAACAAGTAAATCATCATCACCTAGCAAATCATCTTCATCACTATTGAAATCAACATACTCGGGGTGTGATACCTTTGGGCCTTTAGCCATGAAGCATCTTCCAATTCCTTCATTTGGTGAGTCAAATATGTCGTAGGAGTTGGTTGACACAAGTGCTAGACCGGCAACACCTTCATCTTGATTATATTCGGAGTCGGAGTGATAACTTCTCTCGAGTGATCATCGGAGTCGGAGCCGGATACCATTCACCAACATGAGCTTGATGTATTCATGTTGTGTAGCTCTTTGATGACTTGTCCTTCCTTCCTGAATCCTTGCTTATCCGTGGTGTTCTTCGTTCATAGCGTTCATCTCTACTCCTTCTCTCTCTTGGTGGTGATTCTTCTCTTCTACTTCTTCTTTTAGGAGAATCTTCTCTTCTTTTGTAGGGAGCCGTACACTCATTGGAATAGTGTCCGGGTCTTCCACAATTGTAGCAATTGCGCTCACGACTAGAAGATCTTTTGTCATTGTAGGACCTTGACTTGGAACTTCTTTCCTTGCTTCTACTCTTGTAAAACTTGTTGAAGTTCTTCACCATTAGGCTCAATTCTTCGTTGAAGGTTTGTTTCTCACTTGATGATGTGGGAGCATCACATGAGGCTTTGTAAGCACCACTTGACTTGTTGTGAAGCTCTTCCTTATCCTTGAGTGACATCTCATGAGCAACAATTCTTCCAATGACTTCCGTTGGCTTGAGATCTTTGTAATTGGGCATCATTTGGATCAATGTGCACACGGTATCATATTTTCCATCCAAGGCTCTTAGGATCTTCTTGATGATGAATCTATCGGTCATCTCTTCACTTCCTAAGCCGGCAATCTCATTTGTGATGAGAGCAAGCCTAGAGTACATTTCAGCAACACCTTCACCATCCTTCATTTTGAACTTGTCAAGTTGACTTTGAAGCACATCCAATTTGGATTCCTTGACGGAGTCGGTACCTTCGTGCATATCAATCAAAGTATCCCAAATTTCCTTTGCATTCTCAAGACGGCTGATTTTGTTGAATTCTTCGGGGCACAATCCGTTGAAGAGAAATATCACAAGCTTGAGCATTGTATTGCAGCATCTTCAACTCTTCCGCGGTAGCTTCACGGTTCGGTTCTCTCCCATCAAAGAATTCACCTTGCAAGCCAATACACACAATAGCCCAAACGGGGGTTATGTCCAAGAATATGCATTTTCATCTTATGCTTCCAACTAGCAAAATTAGTACCATCAAAGTAAGGACCTCTATGGTGGTAATTTCCCTCACTAGATGCCATACTCTCCTAGGTTGTGAAACCAAGGCTATGATCACCAAAAGCTATGGAAATCAAAGCAAATGGAGACCAAAGCTCTGATACCACTTGTAGGATCGAAAGTATGTCTAGAGGGGGGTGATTAGACTACTTGACCAAATAAAAATCTAGCCTTTTCCCAATTTTAAGTCTTGGCAGATTTTAGCAACTTAGCACAATCAAGTAATCAACCTACACATGCAATTCTAAGAGTATAGCAGCGGAATGTAAAACAATTGCATATGAAGGTAAAGGGAGGAGTTTGGAGGGAGCAAACGCAATGTAGACACGGAGATTTTTGGCGTGGTTCCGATAGGTGGTGCTATCGTACATCCACGTTGATGGAGACTTCAACCCACAAGGGTAACAGGTGCGCGAGTCCACGGAGGGCTCCACCCACGAAGGGTCCACGAAGAAGAAAACTTGTCTATCTATAACACCCACGATGCGGCTATATCTCCCACGTGTCGGAGCACGACTTAGAGGCATAACTGCATAGTAGGCATGTCGCAAGAGGGGTAATCTTTACACATCCCATGTCCTGAATAAGAATGGGATAAAGAGCTGGCTTACAATCGCCACTTCACACAATACATAAATATAGCATACATCATCCTAGAATACAATCGAGGTCCGACTACGGAACCAAAATAAAGAAAGACCACCCCTATTGCTAGATCCCCGATCGCCCCGACTGGGCTCCACTACTGATCAACTGGAAACGAAACAACACAACGAACACGATCTTCATCGATCTCCCACCTGCGCTGGGTTGCGTCACCTGCAGTGGTGTCCCAACTTAGCCCATAAACAAGCTCTCACGATCAACGAAGGATATTCCTTCTCCCAAGAAGACCCGATCAGACTCGGAATCCCGGTTACAAGACATTTCGACAATGGTAAAACAAGACTAGCAAGACCACCCACTGTGCCGACAAATCCCGATATGAGCTGCACATATCTCATTCTCAGGCACACCGGATAAGCTAAGTGTACAAGAACCAACGTAACCCAAGTTGCCAAGGGATGGCCCTGCACGGCGCTCTAGTTTGGACCAACACTCAGAGGAGCACTGGCCCGGGGGATTTAAAACAAAGATGACCCTTGAGTCTGCAGAACCCAAGGGAAAAAGGCTTATGTGGCAAATGGTAAAACCAAGGTTCGGCCTTGCTGGAGGAGTTTGATTCAAGGTGAACTGCCGAGGGGTTCCCATTATAACCCAACCACCTAAGGAACGCAAAATCATGGAACATAACACCGGTATGACGGAAACTAGGGCGGCAAGAGTGGAACAAAACACCAGGCATAAGGCCGAGCCTTCCACCCTTTACCAACTATATAGGTGCATTAGAGTAAACAAGATATAATAATGATATCCCAACAATATCCATGTTCCAACATGCAACAAACTTCAGCTTCACCTGCAACTAGCAACGCTATAAGTGGGCTGAGAAAGCGGTAACATAGCCAAACAACGGTTTGGTAGGAACGGTGGGTTAGAGGCTTGACATGGCAATATGGGAGGCATGATATAGCAAGTGGTAGGTATCGCATCATAGTAATAGAGCGAGCAACTAGCAAGCAAAAATAGAAGTGATTTCGAGGGTATGGTCATCTTGCCTGAAATCCCGCAAGGAAGAAGAACGAGTCCATGAAGAAGACAAACGGCGTAGTCGAACGGATCCTCAAAACCCGGAACGAAACCGAAGCTAACGAGAGAAGCAACCCGGAAAGAAGCAAGCAACATAGTAAACAACCATCACATAAGCATGGCATGATGCACAACCAAGTATGATGCATGTCCGGTTTAATGAGGCATGGAATGGCAAGTGCACAAACAAAACTACAAGTTAAGTGGAGCTCAGTATGCAATGGGTTGCATATTGACGGAACACCACATCAATTATTTAGTTCTCTCTTGTTTAGGTACTCAACAATATTAAATGTTGTTAAACATGGCAAGAGGAGAAGCATAAAGAAATTATCTATTTAGGCAAGTTTAAATGAGACCAGAACGCCAAACAACAACTCTGGTAAAACCCCATATGCATTTAGCAATTTAAGGCAAACAACAATTTAAACCATTTTAAATATTTTTATCATGATGCGAATGACATGTGCAAGTTTATGCAAGTTTTACGAAAATGTTGATAAGAGCATGTTATGAAGTATTTGTCACCGTGGCAGAAACGAAAGAGGTGCCACGACAATGACAACGGAAATGGTGCCACGGCAACATTCCGGTTCCGGTAGCTCAGGGAGATACCGGTGCAAAAGACAAAGTGACGGGAGTGTGTCATGCAAGGATGGTGGGGTGCTCTCGGATACTGGGTTCCCACATTTTGGTGACAAGGCAAAAGAGGGGCAACGTGCACCGACAATTCAGACTCGAGGCGAACAAGGGTGCATCTCATACAACATGCATCTGTTCTCGGACGGTCGTTCTCGGCGGTTATACCTTCGCAGCGAGCGTTTCGAGGCGGACGGGATCGATGGGACGTAGTGGTACTTTCGGTCCTCGGCGATGAAAGAGGTACAAATGTTCTCAAGGCACTTGTCGGTCCGGACTTGCTGTAGTTGTACATGGAAAACGTAGTGGTACTCGGAGTCTTGTCAAACCGAAGCGACGGTAGTCGTACACGACACTTTGTGGAAGTAGTTGTACTCGCGGACTTCGGCGGCGGTAGTCATTCAGGGTCTTGGCGGTTCGTTGTGTAGCCGTACATGTTCGACGTGGTACACGGTTCGAAGTCGTGCATGTCCCATAGATGTTCAGGGTCACCATGAGGAACTTGTCAAATCCAGGGTCTTAGTCATCGGTAGTGGTACACGTGTTCTTGGTACTTGGCGCCATCACCGTGTAGTCGTACCCGAGGTCCTGCCCAGGGTCCTAGGCATCGGTCACTGTGGTACTTGTCGGTCCACGGTAGCAAAAGTGTGCTACTGGGTGGTTTGGTTAACGCGCAAGGCAGCGTGCGTTCGTTCTCTGCCTGAACGAGGACGACGTGGAGGCAGGAGGGCAACGGTGGCACCGTGAACTTTGGTGATGCAGCATGACAGGGAGGCACAGGGATGGCTGTGGTGGACGGATCGGCCTCGGGACGTCGTGTCCTGGCTGGTGGCGAAGCTCCATGGCGGCAGACGAACACTACTAGGGAAAACCCCAGTAGTAGCGCAGGTTTAAATCCCACTAGTAGCGCGGGCAGCCGCGCTACCAATAAGGCGCTACAGCTATTACTTAGTAGTAGCGCGTGCGACAAGCGCTACTGCTAAGACACATAGCGGCAGCGCTTGTTCTGTCCTGCGCTCCTGCTAATCTAGCTAGCTGTAGCGTGTTTCTTATCCATCACTACTAGTACTTTTTTTTCATTTTTAGTGTATTTATACGACGTTATACAAATTTTGGTACAATACCAATTATGAGGTTTATATTGTTATGTCCGTAACAGTGTGTCAAATGAAGGTGGATTAGGCTGAAGTGGAGGCAATATGTGGTGCATGTCAAAAGTATACTACTAATCCAGACTTGATCTAGTTTGGACTAGTAGTACTTTCGATGTGCACCACATGTTGCCTCCACTTGAATCTAATCCGCCAGCACAAGCTATTTAATCATCATCATAGTCATTACCACCAACAGTATTTATTAAATCACCATAGTCATAGTGTAGCACATCATCATCTTCAAACTCATTCTAGCTGGCTAATCACCACCAACACTAGCTGCAATAGCTATCTAATCACCACCAAAACTTGCTAATAATAATCATCATAGTCATTACCACGAACACTAGCTATTTAATCATCATAGTCATAGTGTAGCACATCATCATCTTCAACCTCATTTCTAGATAGCTAATCACTTCTGCTGGTCTCTTTCAGGTAAAATAACATTAAACATGTATAGGACTCCTCCTTCATCAAGTTGGAGCATGTAGGTGAACCTATCTCCTAATCGTGGGCTGCGCTTTTGATTGCTGCCCCCTAGTACTTCTCTGCGATCATTCACAATTTTACTCCAGTCTTTTACTATTAAGCATTCCTCGCTATTAGAAATCCTGAATGCACTAAAGTGCATTGTAGGATATCTTGGCCGTAAGCTAACAATATTCATGGTACCTTTAGTCTCGATCCAATCAGGCACAACATTCATCGGGAGTCCCTGTTGAAGAACATCGTATAGTAACATACTTAGCAATGAAGTTTAGCTTAAAAAATAATGTATGCAAAAGATGAACTGAGGACAAATAGTAAAAATCTTACCATCTTTCCTAAATAGATGTGACCGTAGTTCAGTACAAACACTATTGGTCGCACGTTTTCAGTACTAACATTTCTAAGTGCAGGAAGAAAATTTGTCTTGACAGTATCAAGATCCTGAAGCCATGAAACATAATGACTTAGCTCCTCGCAGTTTAGTTCAGCCCCGGGACAGTAGTAGGTCCTGTCTACCAAGCGCTGGCATGTTTGCTTGAACGGAAATAAGCTGACAATAGAAATTAGTTGTCAACTATTTTTGAATAAACAATATCAAAGACATAAATATGGTTAGAAACACATAATGGTATAACTGGAGGCGTCTGCACATCGACCCAGATGTCGGTATTACCTTCAATATCATCTTCCGGACGAATATCAAAGGTGATAACCATATCAGGCTCAAATGCATAAGTCTTGCATAGTGCTCGCAAGTTTTGCATCCAAAATAGGTGTAGTCGTCTTCGTTGTATAATTTTGCGTGGAAAATATAACCATGCTCGGTCTTCAAGTAAACTTTCTTTACCTCCATAGTACGACTGAAACCTATCTTATCCAAGACAAAAACTCTTGCATGGCAGGGGATACACTAGTAGAAATAGTAAAAAAAATTAAATTATAAGTTGAAGCAAATGAAGGAGATGTCATGCTTAATTACGAAAAAAGACTTGCCGTTGTGACTTACTATATCCACTTTGAAGTTCTCGTCCAGCTTGATGCTGAAGCGCCTATCATCATCTAGGAAGATTCTGTCGGCACAGGTCGCGTTCGTCTTCGCAGTACTTGCAAATACCGAAATCCTTTTCGTCGTCAGACATTTCCTATGTTCATAGTTGAAACATTAATTGAAAATCGATCGAAGACAACTACCAGGATACTCAACACACAAATCCGGGACACTCGATATTTCCTACATATTCTGGCACAAGTCATGCCAAAATTCACGGAAAAATCCGGCATGACCTTTGCTAAAATAGGACATATCGAGCGCCTGAAATTTGCCGGAATGGAAATGAATCAACACTCCAGCAAAACATAGGCCACTCGGAGGTGTAACCTGCAAACATGACCGGCCACTTGGGCAAGCACATATCCTATTTGAGCAACACAAGATATACACTTCAAAATATCTTATAGGACTCATATTGACATGAGCATTCAATAAGCAAAACCAAATCGTAAAATAAATAAGTATTCAAATTAGCATGCATTCAATAAGCAAAAGTAAATCATCTCATGCGTCCGTACATCATCGAATATTATCACTAATACATCCCGAATAGTATCATACATATAACATCACTAATACAACTAAAACCCTAGCGCACGACGGGTATCGGCGCGGGCGGTGGACACCCACAGAGAAGGAACCATCACAGGATCATAGCTCCAGTGAGATCCCTGGAGAACCTGCCAGGTATTGGAGAACCTGTGCTCCAACGCAAACAAGTAGCGACGGACGTGCGCGTCCTCCTCACTGACACGGTGACGCACCACCTCCGCGGGGTCCTCGAGCCTCTGGACCGTCACTGGCCCACGCGACCGCCACCAAAGAAGGTTCGGGTCAACGACGGGCTGACTCCTCACCAACCTGCGCCCCCGGTAGGTAGCGCCTCCCAGTACCACCCCGGCGGAGCCCAGTCCCGGACATGACCCATCTGGTGACGCAGGTGTCCTCTGCCGACTCGACGACGAGGATGCGGGATAGGCATCGTCGACGTGATGCGGGAATAATTGCTTTAACTAAAAAAGTAAACTAGTTCTATTAATTTTTGTACTAAAAATAAAATAGTTGTATTAACTCAACTAGTTCAATTAAGCACTTACTATGAATAAAAATAAACTAGTTTTTACTAAAAATAAACTAGTTCAACTAGTTATATTAATTTTCTTACTAATTCTATTAAACACTTACTAAAAATAGTAAAAAAACTAGTTAGATGAACTCTAAAATTTAACCCTAACTGATGAACTCTAAAATTTAATGAACCCTAACTAATTTGATGAACTCTAAAATTTAACCCTAACTAATTTGATGAACTCTAAAATTTAACCCTAACTAATTTGATGAACTCTAAAATTTAACCCTAACCAATTCGATGAACTCTAAAACTAATTCTATTTAACAACTACTGCCATAATTAGCATCTAATTTGACGAACCCTAACTAACTAGATGAACTCTGAAATTTAACCCTAAGAACCCTAGCTAGGCAGAGGTAGGGGAGGAGCAGGAGGAGGAGGGCGTGCTCACCTATGGCGCTGGCGGAGTTAGGGAGAGGGGCACGCGGCGTCGAAGTCGGGGACGGGGTCGGGGTCGGGGCGGCGGGCGCATGGTGGAGGGCGGCGATGTAGGGGGGGCGTCGAGGTCGGGGTCGGGGGCGGTGTTGAGGTCGCAGTCGGGGGCAGGGGCGGCGTCGAGGGTGTGCGGAGAGCGACGGGTCGCGCGCGGCGGCCGACGGCGATGCAGGGCAGCGACAGCGGAGGAGTACGGATTTGGGGGAAGTGGCCGTGGGGGAAGAACGAACAACACGGTTGAGTTAAAAGTAGCAGTAGTGCATTCCAGGAAGTGCGCTGCTGCTATGGTAGCTATAGCGCGTTTCTTAACAATCGCTACTGCTATTCCTTCTCTTTTTATTTGCTTTCCATTTAATTTTATTTTCATTAGCAGTAGCGCCTTTGTTCGTAAACGCGCTGCTACAAAACAAGTAGCGGTAGCGCGGTTCTGCATAGATCGCTACTACTATGTGTAGCCTATCGGCTAAGCCGTGGGAATTTTAGTAGTAGCGCTTTTGTACTCAGGCGCGCTACTGCTATAACTGTATCTGTAGCACGGATTAAAACACCGCGTTGCTGCTAATTAGCACCAATGTGTGTTTTTAGCCCGCGTTCCTGCTAATGTTCTGTGTATAAGGTTTTCCTTAGTAGTGGAACTCCTCTGTAGGCAACAGAGAGGGATGGAGTCGGGGTGAGAGAGAGAGGAACTGAGGAGCAAAGGCGGGGCAAGGCACGCGACCTGCTGAGTTCGGAGGCTCGTCTGGTTACCGACGAGGCAGCCGTCGTGGGGATGACCTGAGAAGAGGAGGCCGGGTCCGGCAGGCAGGGGCCCGGAGACGAAGATCGGAGATGCGAGGAACGGGCAGGTCGGCGATGAGAGGCGAGCGACGGGGCCTGCTGGACGTGGAGGACGATGACTGCGGGCGCAGGTGCTCGAGGAGCTCCTCTCCTCGGGCGCTCGGGTGACGGGGATTTGGCGAGGAGGCACCCGACGAGGAAGCAGGCGATGCAGCGAGGCGACGAGGATGGACGGCGCCGGCACAGAAGAGGAAGGAGGGTGGCGTCACTGACAGGAGGAGGCGCGCCATGGGATCAACGCGGGCGGTCTACTCGCGTAGCTGTAGCTACGTGTGAGTGGCGGCGGATGCGTGAACGATAGGTGGTTGAACGAGGGGAGATGAGGATCGGGCAACTGATCGCTAGGTTGAAAGGGATTGGGCCTAAGGGGTGGTGGCCCGGGCCGGCCTAGGGGCATGCGGCTGCTGGGCTTCTTCTCTCCCTCTCTACTCTGATTTCCCTTTTCTCTTTTAATACTGTGCATAAATAGACAGTCGTCAAAAGGGAAAAGTTCAGGGATGTTGGGGAAGAATTTGAAAGAAGTGAGAATATTTCTAGACTCGAGGAATTATGAAGGATTTGAATAAACTTGTTTGGGCATTTTCCAGGAGAGAAAAATAATTCAAGTTTCAATTAGATTCAAACTTGAGACATTTTTTGAATCTAGCGAAAACAAGTCCAAAGGATCTGAAAATTGGAGGAGGTGGTCCTGGCATGGTCTAGAATTTATAGGAGAAGAATGGACATTAATAGAGAAGGGGAAAGTGGGACTTGCAAAAGACATGAAATAGAAGGAAAGTAGAAGGAGATGATGCATGGGACAAAGGCATGGGGAAATATTTTGCAAGTGTATCAAGGTAATTCCACATGAATGGAATATTTTTTTATAGCTCCCTAATATTGGGAGGATATGTTATAAAGAGAATCACCATGTGAGAATTCCCTCGATTTAAATGGAACGAAGATCCATGCTATTTATTTAGTTGAGTTTTAAAATGGGTTGCATGATGACATGATGTAATGCACATGATGCAAGGATGAATGCAACGAACCAAACAAAACACACGGCGAAACTTGGAAAACATGGAAGGCGTCTGAATCTCTGGTCTTGGGGCGTCACAACACTCCACCAGTACGAGAGGATCTCGTCCCGAGATCTAGGATGGCACCGGAGAAAAAAATGGAAGAGGAAGAGGAAGAGGTAAAACTAACTTGCTTCTTGGAGAAATGAGAGAAACCAAAGAACCTTGCGAGGTTGAACAAATTGAAAGGAAGAATACAACGGAGATGAACAAAATTGAAAACACTCCGTTAGAAAAGAGGAACAAGGAACATTACTATAACCTTGTAGGTTGAAAGACATAAGAAAAAGGATTGCAATGGACAAGAAGTACAAGCAGGCACTCCGGTTGAAACGAGATGTACAAGGAATGATAAGGATCAATTACGACAACACTCTGGTTGGAAATAGAAGGAATT
The DNA here is from genome assembly GCF_003073215.2 of Triticum urartu. Taxonomy (NCBI): domain Eukaryota; kingdom Viridiplantae; phylum Streptophyta; class Magnoliopsida; order Poales; family Poaceae; genus Triticum; species Triticum urartu. The sequence continues at coordinate 824 of NW_024112306.1, read as the reverse complement.
GAGGATGAGCTTGACAAGGTGAGAAGATACTTGATGAAAACAACAACACACTACCTCCGGAACAAATGTAAGAAAGGAATCAAAAGAACGGAGGAGAAAACAACATCTTCTATCTCAAATGAGCTTGCAAAGGCATCCATAGGCGAAGGGTCGAACGGAGTTGTTGGAAAACCAAAAACGAAAAGAATAAGCTTGTTGTGGGCTTATGGAAAACACGTCGAAATCTTGAGGTGAAATTCTGCCACTAACAAAAACAATAGATTGGATTGATATCAACAAGGAGATGAAAACTCCTTCATCGAGATGAGAAGTAGAAATTGGATTATAGGTAAGCACCATAATGCTAACATTCCTAGTGGAAGGCTTTAGATGAAATCTACACCAAGATAACTCCAAGGAAGAAAATGATGGGTTTAAATATCTCATACCTGACATCTTTTCAATCATGAAACATGAAGGGAAATTGTCAAGAAAGACATAACGCCACCAGAAAAAGATAAGATAGAAAGAATTGCACTTCGGAATGCAAGATGAAGAATACTTGAGCTCCTTTCAAAAGAATCTCGATCAACACTTCGAGAAGGAATTAAATCCTTGATGAGTCATCATGTAGAGCCTCCATGAAGAACTCCGGTAATAAAAGGATGATAAAAAAAAGAAGTTGGAAAGAACTCCAGGAGAAGCCTTGCAATGATTACATGCAGCTTCACGATCATATAACCCAAAAAAAACTTGGAACTCCGGAAGGAACGATGAACAAATGAAATCAAGAATTTTGATGAACCTTCGGAATAAGGAATTGAATTTACTCGATGAAAAAAGAA
>NW_024112305.1:0-20638 GCF_003073215.2 Triticum urartu | reverse complement strand
TTCTAGCCAGATTTAAAGTACTTTGAAGATATATTTAAATTAGGTTAATGCCCAGTGAAATAAGAATCTGAAAATGTAATAAAATTCAGAAATTATAAAGTAATTGCCAATTTTGTCATCTGTTTTTATATTTACAAACCCATTTCATATTACTTTCAAGATTGCAGGTCTTGAATGAGTTGCAGCCCATCAGGGCGTAGTAAAATAAGTAGGCCTGGATTGGGTATTCTTCAGAAAAAAATTAAAAACTGGGCTCATTTTCACAAAGAAAAAATAGCTGGGCTGGTCACAATGGTGAACATAAAATATAAGCCTGGGCTAGACGGGACACCAACCCAGTTCAAAACCCTGCTCCGTCTCAACAATACCAAACAAAAAAAAATACTGCTCGAGTAGCTACGTCCCAGGTGTCAGCGCGATCTTGTGCTGTTCTCTTGTCTATTGACTATATACGCCTCACAATGTCGTGGGTCCTAGATGTCATGAAAACACTAGGAGGAAGCATTTTATTTTTCCATACACTGACGTGGTGGGCCCCTACTGTCATCCTCTCCACGTACTTCTGCCGATTCCTGTTGTTTGTCGACCATGTTGACAATGCGAGAGGGCGGCGCCGCGGCGAGCGCACCAAAGCGTGCAGAGGACGTCGGCATTAACGATTTAGGAGACGGTGGGGCGGCGATGCGTGTGCTGAGGCGCAGCCAGCCGTGGGAGGCGGAAGCAGGCGGCCCCGCCGGCGCTGGTTTGGTTTTGGCGGCTGGAGGAATACAGGACTGAAGAAACACGATAGACTGTAAAAGCAGCAGGAGTACTTAACAACCTTAACTGAAACCAGCAGGGGCACTTAACAACCAAAGCTGAAAGAGGTATGAGTACTTATACAGGTTCAACTGTACAAAGCACGCCTCAAACAGTGCTACTTTGCCTACAGTTAACCAAGGGTGAGGCTGCCCAGCCCCAGGACAAGGCCCAAGCGCCACCCCGCGCATCCACAACCTTCTGAAAGCGGCTTCATCTCGCAACGTGGTCAATAAATAGGATATTCGCTCTAGAGCCATGGAAAAGCATGAACATAATCTCCTGTCCTATTCTCCAAGATGGACGGGCCTTCATTATTTAAGACCACCCATGAATATGTATCTTTTCACCTCCAAGGGTAATTGAGTAGGTCGACATAAACATCATGTTGTGACCAAGCGCAAGTCTGACCCGACCATGGTCAGGCATCTGTATAGGAACAATAGAACTCGGCAGTTCCTGTTTCAAGAAGATCACAACTGTAAAACTGTGTATAAGCAATAGTTTATGAACAACATATATAACAGAAAACATCTCGTACCATAAGTTTCTCGACACAGTTGGACCTGTTCAACGAGTGCAGCAGTGGCACACATATCCCACGTGGCCTTCCACCATTGAAACACCCCACAAGGACCTCAAGACGATCAATAAAGTGTAGGAACTTGTGGATGTCGATCCAGTCAACTTCAGTGCCATTAGTAATAGCCGAGTTATTACAGAGTAACAAACGAGCAGACTGCTTAACTCTGAAAAAACCTACACGTGTCACCAATTATAAGAAAATATTAGTTAGAAGTAGCATCTTCGTGAGAGATTCGTTGCTACTTCTAAAGTTAAATTGTGATTACTTAGACAGAATAGGTGGATTAAGAAGTAATCGAGGCAACAAGCAAGAACCAGATACAAAACTAACATGGATGAACAATTGGAATGACGTCGGGGTGGAAGATCGCTGTGAAGATGAGACCAGGTTCTGCTATTTCCATCAACATTCGTGTGCCAACTTTCAGTCTATAACACTTGAGAAAGTTTATCCAAGTTCGGCCATAAAAAAGCAGTGATCTTCTTGGTTCATGAACCCAACTTGGAACTTATATCCATGGCTTGTCTTCATTGTGACCATTAAACTAGTGTATTCAGTTATGGCAAGGCCGAGCATCTTGAGTACATGTGTTCTGGCAGAGCAAATAATACACTGTAGGAAAAATAATATGAGAACACAGCATGTTCAAAAAACCCCCACCCTCACGGATAGAAAAGAGGATTCTAGGAACATACTGTGCGCGTTTCAAAATGCTGTGTTAGGATGAGAAGGAACAAGTGTGGCATCTCGCCGAGGGCGCAGAAACCTGTAGGGTACTCGCACTTCGGGCACTGCAAATGAAACACACTAGATTCAGTAGGAAGAAAAATGCATCAACGGCGGCGGCTGCCATCCTAGGATTACCTGCGACCAAGGGACTTGGGTTTATCGGGGATGGATGAAGAATTCGTACCTGGTTCTCCATGAGAAAACCCTATGCAATCACCGAGAGGGGGTTTTCTCTGAACAAGTAGACGAGGGAGAAGGGGGTTCAGGCCCAGTGAAATATTGCCGCTTCGTCCGTCCAACTTACTGCTAAAGCTGGAAAGGGGGGGTTGTGATTTGACGGCTCATTGGGCATTACTGCGGCGTTATGACCGGGGTGTGTCTACCGTGAAGTTGTGCACTCTAATTTGTGCATATGGCACATGGACCCCATTGCCGGTTGCCCCACATATCAGCGAAAGGAAGTAGAAAGACAAGAGTAACTAGTTACACATAAATATATTTTTTGACAGAGAGATACTCCCTCTGTAAAGAAATATACAAATCTTTTATATCACAGGCTCACCTTGCCGAGAAATATACTCCCTCTGCAACGCACGGGCATTATGGGGGTTCAGCTGAGAATATAGTACTTAGATTTTTTTGAGGGATAAAAGCTGCTTTATTGAAGATTAACAGTCATAGGTATACAAATAATTTCGGGGGTTCCTGTGAGCCAAAGATGGCGTCCACAGGGCAAAGAAGTAGCAACTTTTGCGAGCACATGTGCTTCAACATTACACTTGCGTTTTTCATGTATGATCTCCATGGTTTGGAAAATATTCTTCTTCATCTTGATCTCGTCCATAATAACTTTGCTGGGCCCCAAGTATGCCTCTCCAATATGCTTGACTGTTGCTGAACAATCGGTGCTAATCTGAACTTGTTGCATGTTTAAGTCAAGAGCCAGAGATAGCCCCTCGCAACATGCCATTGCCTCTAGGATCTCTGGATCAGTAACACTTTCGCACACCAGTGCCGATGCTCCAAGGAAGAAGCCTGTATGACCCCGGCTCACAACTGCCAGGGCTTCCCTTTCACCATTGCGAGATAACGCAGCATCAACATTCATCTTCGCCCAACCCACAGCAGGAGGAGGACGCCACTTCTGCACTGAGCTAGTGCTTCTCGAAACCAGGTTCTGGACTTTGGGCCGCAGGCCGACCCTGCATGTTTGGGGGGCCATGTGTTCTACCTCAGCGCTTTTCATATTGCAAGCGATCGGTACGGCGCTGGTTTTAGATGCTGTCGCAAGGCGAATACACAAAATTGAATAAAGCACGACAGCTGTTGGAATGAAATCGAACGATAGTTCCTAACCAGCAATTAGAGTTGCAATTCTATCAACGATATACCACGTGATAAATAATAGTATCGTACTACTTATACACACAGGACACTTGTTTCACCATGCCAGATTATTACATCAAAATCTCTCGGAGGACAGATCAGTTAGGCAGTTGCGTGCTGCTACTGAAGAATTTCAAAGTTGATTTGGACCAGCTTTCCTTGCCGAGAAAGTTCGATTTTGACATCATCCCCTACCGCAAGATATGATTTAAATTTGAACCTTGACCATCCTTTAGCATCAATCATCATGCGACCATCCTTTGTACTTACGATATATTGAGCAGGTTCATTCACACCAAGGCTGCGCATGGTAAGAGAAACTTGGCCGCGGTCGCCCGGATTGTTGAACGACTCCCTCGTTGCTCTAGGAATTCTCTGTTTGCAAACAAGAAGACATACCCAAATAGTTAGATCAACACAGTGAATCATGTGAAACAACATGGAAAGAAAAAAGAACAAAGCACTTGGGCGGCCAATGCTTACCAAGAAGGTGGACATGTCGGTTTTTGTAAGTACTTTGGTATATGAAGTGCGAACTGTAGCCTAGTCTGTTGCCGGTGCAACTGCACGGGCCGGAGCAGATGCAAGTGCAAGTGTTGGTGCAGGTGCCGAAGCCGCTACTGCTGCCAGAGATGGTGCTCCTTGTAGAGCTGGTGCCGTTGTCGATGTAGGTGCCGGTGTCGATGCCCGATCCTCCGGTAGATCAGACTGATCCGCTGACGCGGTCGGTGCCCAATCCTCAGCTGGATCAGACTGAGCTGCTGCCGCTATCAGTGCTAGAGGAACTGTCGGTGCTCGATCTCTGTGAGACAGTGGCGATCGTGTCTGGTCTGCTATGATCAGCTTTCTAATTTGACTAGGATCCGTGACCGTGATCCAGTTTTTTTCTTCATTTCTTTTAAACACGAGAAGGACTAATTGTGGCGTTTTTGTTAAACCAAACTGCAGTTCATCATAGGGATTCAGCTTGTACTCAGACAACAGTCTGATCCAATTTTTTCCAGTAATATAAGTGATGGACAGTGCCTTCATTACTGACACGACATAAGAACTGAAACCTGCAAAAATAGCCATCGTAGAGCAAACCAAACGGTTTATTCTATGATGAATGTCACATGGCAAAACCTGCATCGTAAAATTGCAGGAAAAGAAAGAAAACATGACATTAAATCAATAAGATTTAGACTGTAAATCAATAACATTTACTTGATGTGACACGAGTGAATCCTTAACAGGAAATCACTATGTTGAAGTACTAAACAGAAGATTGATCGTCCAACTACGCGTGGCATGCAGGGGCCCCGCCTACTCCCACAAGCAGGATAGTCCAAAGGTCGTGACAAATCGTATGGACCGAACATCCATGGGGCTGGAAATCCTGGTGGGTGCAATAAACCCTGCAATGCATACAGATATTGAAGTGTAACCATAATTGATAGACCATCCTCACAAAAAATGTGATATGGATACTTCGAAATATACAGACTGAGTTGAGTGGACAGACATTAACATAGGCCGTTCTCAGGACTGACCACACACCAAAAGCGGCAGTACTAATAAACAATACAGGGTTCACAAACACAAATCAAGTACTGAATAATAGTACTTACTACAGACAACCAAAGTTGCACTAACTAAACTCTGCAGACTATTTTTTGCCACCGACCTTCGGGATGAACCCCGCATAACTGACTAGGCCATGGACTTCGTGTGAGATGTCTACATGCACCATCACCATCTTGTCAACCTTGGAGAACCTAACAAAGTGGTCTTTCCACTCATAAACATGATGATGAAGACATGCCGCATCAGATTTGTTGGGAAGCTTTACAAGAACCACACCCTTCGTAATCGAAGGCACAGCCAGGAAATTGTTGTGGTCAAGTACAGCCTCGAGAACACGCCTGACAACAATGCTACAGGAAAACACTAGTTCAGGACACGTGGCGACAAGGACACAGCAGCTGGATAGTTTAGCAGTAGAACTCATCATCAGGTCTTCCAGTTCACACGGCATGACTTTGAGAACTTCATCTCCACCACGGACCTGGTTCTAATTCAACAGAAACCATATTTTATTACTACCTCCGTTCAGAAATATAAGATGATTTTCGATATTATACTCCATATATGACTACATATACGCACAGAAATGAGTGAACAAAGACACTAGAACATGTCTTCAAAGGCATGAGAGCAGAGGGATTACATGCAATATCCATAACAAAAGTTACTGAGGTAAATATACCCTCTTAAAAGGTAGCATTGATGTTCATAAAGTACTCCCTCCGTCCCAAAATTCTTGTCTTAGATTTGTCTAGATACGTATGTATCAAGTCGCATTTTAGTATTAGATACATCCGTATCTAGACAAATCTATACATCCGTATCTAGACAAATCTAAGACAAGAAATTTGGGACAGAGGGAGTAGTTGAAAGTGATCTATAAGAAATCAGTGTCAACCTCTCGCATGTTTTGGTCAAAAGAGGAATTTAGAACCATCATTTGGCACACAAAAATCACATGCAAGATCACCCAGAAAGTTGTACTACTAGTACTAGTACTGCGTGTTAGATGAAAAAACACGATCAAGATCGAGAAAAAGATCGTAAAGAAGAGATATTACCTGGACTTGCTTAATGAGGGATCCCGGAGAGGGGGGCTTGGACATGGCGATGGCTTTGAGCTTGTCTGCGGTAGTCTCGGCGGGGTGCTTGCGCTTCTTCGTACCATGAGCCTCGACGGTTTTGGCCGGAGCCATAGACATCACTTCGGCCGGTGCTCCAGCGTCCATCAAGAAACTGTCAAATAGAAATAAAAGAAAAGAAACCATAATCACAAACCCAAAAGAAGAAAAGAGAGGGAGTTATAGGATCAGTCTCGGGGTTGCAAGACCGGGCCTTGGCCAGAATCAACACCATTGATGCGCTCACCTTTCCTTCTTTGGGAGAGAAGAACAATGGCAGAAGCAGGTCGGGGTTTTCTTGAAGAAATGAGGAACAAGATGAGGCAGAAGCGAGGGTTGGGTAGAGAGGAAGCTGAGAGAGAAGAGGGAAATGATGGTTGCTTCGTCCGTCCAACTTACTGCTGGAAAGGAGGGGGTTTGTGATTTGATGGCTCATGGGGGCATTACTGCGGCGCTTAGATCGGGGTAGTCTACCGTCACTCTACTACGGAGTAATTTAGTGCATGGCTGGTGGACCCCGATGCTGGCTTGGTCCCACACGTCGCCGCGAAAGTGAGTAATTTAGTGCATGGCTGGAGGAGGATCCGCATGGTAGAGTGTGTCCACTGTTTTTCAGAAGAAAAAAATGATTACAACAAGCGTTTCCACTATTACGACGGAGGAGTGCGAAACACGGTAGCCACTTGAACATACACAGTGCTCCTACTACTAGGCATGTGCAGTGGTTCATACGTTAGTACTACACAATCTTGTTGCTAGTGTAGTAAGATATGACGATAACAAATGATGTTTTGCGCATGTCAACTACTCCTATATGTAACATAGTACCGCTTTTTCGACTGTCCGGTCGAGAATGGACGGTGAGATCAATGTTAACAGAACTAGGTCCACAACGCACGGAGAGTACGGTGCTACAGTACTCCACGAAACATGAACCATATGAAGCACGAATAGTGTTAGGCAGGGTGTATGAAGGGTGCACGGGATGGGAGCAAAAATTCCCTTCTCGACCCACTTTTGGGTGTTTGGCAGAGTGCATGAAGGGTGCATGAGTCCACACTAGTAGTGTCGTGGGTTTGTCACGGCAGATGTCCTTGTGAAAGGACTTAGTCGTCGAGCCATCGCTACGGGTTAGCTTTAAGGGGTTAAACCGGACAAAGGGACATGGGGAATTTTATACTAGTTCGGCCCCTTCGAGGAAGGTAAAAGCCTACGTCTAGTTGTGATTGGTATTGCTAGGGTTTCGAAGGCCAGGGAGCGAATCCGCTTTGTCTGGCTCTCGAGTTGTTGTCTGTCCCTAAACCGCTGCCGGATCGTCCCTTTATATACATAGGTTGACGCCCGCCAGTTTACAGAGTCCCGAAGCCGGATCATAAGCATATCCAGTTCGGTCTCTATCCTTCCTATCTTACAACACAAGTTACACGACTAATCCGTTTTACATTTACAGGCTTTAACCCGCCTTCGGGCCTTGGACCTCCATGAAGCGCCATCATCCTTGCATCTTTACAGGCTTCTAATCTTCAAGGAGTCAACCCGGCTACATAAGGCCGGTTTACCTCCAGTAGTAATATCCCCAACATTAGGCCCCAGATTGGTTTGAACTCGTTCATGTCAATCTTCTATAATTAGAAAAATTCTTCCCTCATATCTTCACCTCGACCTTGTAAACCGCCGTGATGTCATACTTCAAGATTATGATAAACCGTCCTGACGTCATCCACCCGTTGATGTTGAAGTTTACCTTCATTTAATATGTCTTCAGCTATCGAGGCGACACCCTTATTAACTTATACATTTTTGGGCTCCTCGATTCCCGCACTTGCCGTTTCATCTCTTCGCCTTATAAATAGGGACAGCGGACCCCTTTTCTTTTCTTTCCGCTACCCATTCATCTCTTCTTGTTCCTCTCGACGACCTCACACTCCGAGCGCCGCCGTCATCTTCGAACTCCGCCTCTGCTTCGCCGTTGGCCGCTGCATCAACCTGTTTGCACCAGAGTTCCACAGCGCCCTTCCGCTGCTTCCGTCGCAGTAAGTCTTTTCCCCTTTCTTTCTTAGATCCATTAGGGTTTCCTTGTTCTTCGCTGTTCTTGAGGTTCATCAGAGCTTTCAGTGTTGCTCTTTCATGGCCTTTGTGAATACTTCGTATCTGACGTACTCCTTGCCGTAGCTAACCTTCCATTGTCACCACAAACCCTTATGCGCAAAGAACTGATCTAGTCCTTCATAAGTTGCTTCGGTTCTGCACCCCTTCTAGATCCAATTATTTTTGCTTTTCTGTCTTATCTTAGATCCGAAAATTTTATATGTCACTGTGAGATCTGTTTCTATGTCCCTGTGAGATCTGTTTCTCCTTGCACCAATATAGGCGGTTTAACCTTGTATAAGCAGTCTATGCCATTAGCCCTCTGATAAACCGGAGGAGCATTTTACCTTCATAATTATGCTCCGGTTTAACAGTGTCTGAGTAATCCTGTGCTAGTATTACCTTTTCCCTTTATTGCATTAGTCTCCGGTTTACACCATTTCACATATCAGTATGTTTCTTACTCCCTTGTCTCTTGCATATAATCATGCGTAATTTATAAACCGGCCTTTCATTTTCAGCTTGTTTTGTTTCGCAATGGCCAAACAATTCACTGCCTGCAACTGGGCTCGTTCCCGGGTTACTGAGACTCAGTTGAATGAGATGGTTAGCATCGGCTCCCTGCCTAAGAAAACTGAAATCAAATGGCGAGTTCCAGGAACAGAAAATCCTCCAACCCCAAGGCAGGGCGAGGTGGTGGTCTTTGTTGACCATATAGGCCGTGGCTTCAAACCGCCAGGGTCAAAGTTTTATCGAGATGTGCTTGCCAGCTTCCAACTTCATCCGCAAGATATTGGTCCCAACTCGGTTTCCAATTTATGCAACTTCCAGGTCTTCTGTGAAGTATATTTACAAGAAGAACCAACTGCAGAACTGTTCCGGGATTTCTTTCACTTAAACCGGCGCACAGAGTTTGTAAATGGCCCGAACACAGAACTTGGTGGTGTCTCGATTCAAAAGCGGAAAGAAGTTGAATTTCCTCATGCCAAACATCATAGCCACCCAAAGGAATGGAATCAAACTTGGTTTTATTGCAGAGACACTTCGCCTGAAGATGAAAATCCCCTCCCCGGCTTTCGTGATCACAGACTATCCAATACTCACCCAATGCCACAATGCCTGAGCTCTTCAGAAAGGGCGAAATACGCTCCTCAACTCGCCAAACTCCGGGCCTTTATGGCAAACGGTTTAACAGGCGTGGACTTTGTGCGCTGTTGGATATCCTGGAGTATCTTGCCGCTAAGCCGGCGTCCCGGTTTAATGTGTGAATATACCGGTGAGGTTGACGACCCTCAACGCCATTGCAACATCCAATTATCTGAGGAAGAAGTCACTGAAGGTGTAAAGAAGATTCTGAATGAGTCGGAACTGATCTGTAGTCAAACCGGTCTGAGTCCCTTCTATGCCAAGAACAAACCGCCTGCTGTAAGCATTATACTTCCTCTTCATCTCTAATATCTTTAACTTATGCAACCTGTAACCCTTCTTCTTTATATGTAGGGTGATGACCCCTTCTGGAAACGGAAAACCGTAGAGAAAGCGGCAAAGCCGACTGGAGACAAAGCGGTCAAGCCATCCCGCCCAAAGACCAAAGCCGTAAAACGGACGTCAAAACGGAAAACGGCTGACCGGATTAATATGGAGCTTGATGATGATACTGATGATCCAGAAGTTGAGGTAGAACTTGACTCACTTGGCTCTCTTTTCATGCATCTCATTAACAATGATCTTCCTCAGGAGGACGCAGAAGCTAGTCAAGCTGATGACGTAGAGGTAATTACCCTTTCCTCCGGTTCAGACTCTATGCCAACACAAAAAACTCGCCAAGCAGTCCGGAAAGTAAGCTTTTCTCATCCTCTTGCTCACTTGGATCCAACATTTATTTTGAAGACTCAGCAGCATGAAGCTCGCCGGACAACCCGGCACAGTGGCCAACAGGTCACTTCAGCCGGTTTACCTGATACTCCGGTTCGGAAGCGCCGGTCTGAGGTCTCTCCTACTTCTGACCATTCTTACCCCAAGGCAGGTTATTTCAGACAGCCTCTTAATCCGTCCGATTCAAATTATCAGGTGACACCTCCTTCATCTTCTGGTGAATCGACAGCAACACTCAACTCCCCCCTTTGAAAACTGTGGCCGGGTGAGTTGTAAAAACCTTTCCTTTCAATGCGCCATAAATCCTTTGAATAGGATGTTAATCCTCTTTTATTCTGTTTGCAGGGCCAAAGCCAGACCCAGCAAGAAAGCTCGGGTCACCAATCCGCCAGAAGACCCTGTCGCCGAAGAAGAAGAACCAAGAGGTGAACCGGAACGCCCCATCCTGAAGCTACTTTTGATGATCCACCCCTTGAAGGCCAACATACCGATGAACCAACAGATGCTGAGCCTGCCGCACCCGATACTGAACCGGCAGAAGCCAAACCGGGCTAGTCCGGTGAAAGACACTGAAATTCCAGCATCATCCACCAAAAATCCTGAAGGCCAAGGTGATGATGTTATTATTACTGGAATAGGCCACAGCTCTCCTGGCCATCCCGTCATTTTGGCTCAGCACAGTGCCAAAGAAGAGCAAGCTGCCCGGGATAAAGGTAAATGGAGCAGCGACTTATCAAGCTATGCTCATCTTAACGCTGATGAGCTTCATTCTGGCTTCTTGAACCGTCTGCACTCAAACCGGGATTATGAAGCCGGTTTGGTGAACTTGATGAAAGAGCGATATGAGGTAAATTCCTCTCCCTTTGTATTGATTTATAGCTGAAACTATCCCAAGTAGCCCCCAAGGGCCGTTTTATGATTTAATCATAAACCGGGTCTTTGTAACACTTTACACTTCTCATCATTGATCCTTGCAATGGCAGGTCTCTAATAATAGATAAGACTCATCTTGAAATAATTAGATAACTTTCTGCAGCATAGCCCCCAAAGGCCGGTTTAACTTGAAGTTAATCCGGTTTTAATCGCACCCCGCTTTAGAACGACGCACATTAGCCCCCAAGTGTCAAGGATAATGCTTGCATTGTTCTGGAGACTTGTATAAATGTAGCACTTTGAGAGCAAATAGGCATTAGCCCCCAAGTATGAAGTGTATAACTTGTTATATGCTTTATACTTAGCACATATATATGTTGTTTGTTGAATATACCTTCAATGTTGCAGGCTGAACTGAGAAGCAAAGATGCCCGAAATTCTGACTTGCAAGAAAATGTGAAGTCACAACAAGCCGAGGCTGCAAAAGCCAAAGAGGAGCTGACCCAGGCCCTGGCCGTAATGGAAAAGCTGAAAGAATCCTTCAACCAAGAACGTGCTGAATGGGAAACCGAGAAATCCGGTTTAACCAAAAGAGCTGTAGACGCCGAGGCAGCCCTGAAGCCAGTGGTTGAAGAACTAGCCGGTTTGAAACGCCAAATCAATGCTATGACCTCTGCTATCTTTGGTAAGTGTCTGCTTATGTGTGTTGCGCCAGTCGATGAATCTTATAACTGACCAAAATGTTGATAAAATCTTTGGCAGGCACTCGGATCGCTCATCTTGGTACAGATATGCGGATGAAGCTCAAAGCGGCATATACATTGGTTGAACAGCTATACTCTGGGTCTCAACGGGTTATTAGCACGACAGCTTATAACAAACCGGCTCCAACTTTGATTAAGGAGACCCTTGAGAAGCTGGGCATGTTACCAGCCCGTATTGCCGAGTTGAAGAGAGCTGCCAGAGCAGGAGCTTTAACCGCCCTTATTCGAGCCAAAGCCTGGATTCCAGACCTTGAAGCGGAGGATATCATTAAAGGATACCCAGGCGTTAAAGAAGACGGTTCAAACTTCACAATGATGATCTTCGGCGGCTGACCAAACAGATGCGCCAGCAGCCAGCAAGTTGGCTGATGATACCGATTTGTCCCATTTTCAACCGTTTTATGATGCAGAAGGGAAAAGACAGCCGGCCGACATCCATGAAGTCGAAGAACTTGTGCCTCCGATTCGTAAGCACACTTACGCCCCTGATATTAACCCTTCCAATCTTATCCATGAGGAAGCAGTGTTCCAAGCGTTAACTGGAATCGATTGGTCAACGGCTGATTTCCAGCGTCTGGGAGGGATGAAGAAGTGCCTACACCAACTGACCCTCAACCGTCAAACCGTCGCAATGAAGAGTCCTGATCCGGTCGCCGGTTTATATGGCTACTATGAAAAACAATGATACTGTTTGAGCCGCTTTGAAGCTTCATGTAATAGGATAGCTGAAACTCCGTTTATCTGCCATGCCATCGAGCATGTTTCGTAATACTTTGTGACAATCTGTGCCGCCCTTTGGGATATATTTATGCATAACCCATGATGAATTGCGTTCCTGGGTACAACAACTTAAAAGTATCTAGCGGTTTACCGCTAGACGTGTCATGATGTCCAAGAAGTATATAGTACCTAGATGAATAATCAAGTGTTTGTACAAAAAGTAATGTACAGAACATACCTCATTGGTTGACCAAACGTGTATACGGCAAAGGTGTTAATACCAATCCGGAACGTTGATAACTCCATCTTCATAATAGCCGGTCTATATATTAAACCGGACCGGGATAACCACCAGATTTTCTTTATAACACTGGCGATTTAGTCAAACCAGACCGGGTCAATGAACACCGGTTTATAATTGATCATGTGCCCACAACTTGTAGTTGAGAAGCAAGCCGGGTCAAGGACGCCGGTTTATCAAAAAATACTTATGATTTTCAACAAACAAAATTCAAACAGGAAAATATGCAAGGCTTTTTACGAGCTGCCAGGCTCCAAATCGAGGCTTTTCATGGGCTGCCAGGCCTCTGAGTTAAACCATTTAACAAAGCCTTTTAAGATGGGCCTCCAATTAACCAATCATCGTTTTAACTGTGACAAGTTCAGGGTCTGTAAAAGATTGACTTGTCAAACGTTCGATGGGTCATACCAGGATTACCTGGGATAGGAGTGGCTTACTTGATGAAGGCAGGTTAACCCGGGTTTTTAGGTGAATACACCAGGCTTCCAAGCCGTGGCTTGATAGCCAATTACAGGTCCTTTCAAACTCTTTGTTGCTTTGCAAAAAGAGCCCCCAAGTAACTTTGTGAGCGATGCTCAGTGTGTGCCCATGTTTGAGTCTGTACTGTGACAACACTCTCTTTGGCTCCACAAAATTTTCCCTTTGTGGCTTAAATGCCTATCAAGAGGTGTAGCTATGGTGTGAGGACAACCAAGCCCCCTAGTGATATCCCTTCGTGGTTTAAAAAACCGATCAAGAGGTGTAGCTGTAGTTCAAATATGACCAAGCCCCCTAGTGATTTTCTTTATATCTATGCAGCTGCTAAAGCCGGATTAAAAACTCCGCTTTGTCAGTTAACTTGTAAAAGCACACATAGGATATAAAAAGAACAGATACCCCGCTTATAACGGAGGCTCCGGTTTATTATATGATATATACACTGTCATAAATATGTACAGATGAAGAGCCTATGGCTTCAAGTATAGTAAGGCCGAAGGAGAGCTATGTTCCATGGCCGCTTGGTCTCCTCCTCCGATTGACGTGAGTCTTCATGCTCTCGAACATCAATGAGGTAGTAAGATCCGTTGTGCAGATTTTTGCTGACCACAAAGGGTCCTTCCCAAGGTGGGGATAACTTGTGCATATCAGTCTGATCCTGGATGAGCCGGAGCACCAAATCACCTTCTTGAAAGGTTCTGGTTTTAACCCGGCGGCTGTGATAACGTCGGAGATCTTGTTGATAAATCGCCGATCGTGCTGCTGCAAGATCACGCTCTTCATCCAACAGGTCCAGTGAATCCTGACGTGCTTTCTCATTATCAGCTTCAACATAAGCTGCCACACGGGGCGAATCGTGACGGATGTCACTAGGAAGAACCGCCTCCGCTCCATAAACCATGAAGAAAGGTGTGTAACCCGTAGACCTATTGGGTGTGGTGTTGATGCTCCATAACACAGAAGGTAGCTCCTCAACCCAACAACCCGGCGTCCGCTTAGAGAGTGAACCATAAGCCTTGGTTTGATACCCCGTAGAATTTCTTGATTTGCCCTTTCTGCTTGACCATTAGATTGGGGGTGAGCCACCGACGCTAGATCAAGCTGGATGTGCTCACGTTGACAGAATTCTTCCATCTCCCCTTTTGATAGGTTAGTACCATTATCTGTTATAATGCTGTGTGGAAAACCAAACCGGAATATCACCTTCTTGATGAATTGAACCGCCGTGGCTGCATCACACTTGCTGACTGGCTCTGCCTCCACCCATTTAGTGAATTTATCAACTGCTACTAAGGTGGGTCTTTTTGTCCTTAGAACGCTTGAAGGGTCCAACCATATCAAGCCCCCAAGTTGCAAACGGCCACGTAATTGGAATCATCCGCAACTCTTGAGCCGGAACGCGCGCAGGGCAAATTTTTGACATCCATCACATCTCTTGACTAAATCCTCCGCATCAGCATGCGCCGTCAACCAGTAAAAACCGTGGCGAAAAGCTTTGGCAACCAACGACTTTGAACCGGCGTGGTGACCGCAATCCCCTTCATGGATTTCTCGCAAAATCTCACAACCTTCTTGAGGAGAAACACAACGCTGAATTGCTCCTGAAACACTGTAACGATGTAACTCCCCGTTGAGTATGGTCATGGACTTGGAACGCCGGATTATCTGTCGAGCCAACGTTTCATCGTCTGGTAACGCCCCGGTTCATGTAAGCCAGATATGGGATTGTCCAATCCGGTATGGCATGCAGAGCTGCCACCAACTGAGCCTCCGGATCAGGAATAGCCAAATCTTCTTCGGTTGGCACCTTGACTGACGGATTATGCAACACATCAAGAAAGACATTGGGCGGGACCGGTTTACGCTGGGAACCAAGACGACTTAAAGCGTCCGCCGCTTCATTCTTCCGCCGGTCTATATGGTCCACCTGATAACCTTTAAAGTGACCAGCCACTGCGTCCACCTCTCGCCGATATGCAGCCATGAGTGGGTCCTTAGAATCCCAAGTGCCAGACACCTGCTGAGCCACTAGATCTGAATCGCCGAAGCACTTAACCCGGCTCAAATTCATCTCCTTAGCCATCCGAAGACCGTGGAGAAAGCCTCATATTCAGCTGCATTGTTAGTACAAGGGAACATTAAACGGAGGACATAACAAAACTTGTCACCTCGTGGGGAAGTTAGTATGACTCCAGCCCCCGAGCCCTCCAACTGTCTGGATCCATCAAAATGAATAGTCCAATATGTATTATCTGGTTTCTCTTCAGGTGCCTGTAACTCCGTCCAATCATTGATGAAATCCACGAGTGCCTGGGATTTGATCGCTGTGCGGGGTATATATTTGAGCCCATGAGGTCCAAGCTCAATAGCCCACTTGGCAATCCGGCCAGTTGCTTCTCTGTTTTGAATGATGTCGCCCAGAGGAGCTGAACTGACCACTGTGATAGGATGGCCCTGAAAATAATGTTTAAGCTTCCGGCTCGCCATAAACACCCCATACACCAGCTTCTGCCAATGCGGATACCTCTGCTTTGACTCAATGAGCACCTCGCTGATATAATAAACCGGCCGTTGAACCGGATATTCCTTGCCAAGCTCCTTGCGCTCTACCACAATGGCTACGCTAACAGCCCGGGCATTAGCAGCCACATATAATAATAATGGCTCTTTATCGATCGGCGCTGCAAGCACGGGCGGTTCAGCTAGCTGCCTCTTCAGATCCTCGAACGCCTTATCAGCTGTCTCGCTCCAGACAAAGTTATCTGTTTTCTTGAGCATCTGATATAAGGGGATGGCCTTCTCTCCAAGGCGACTGATAAACCGGCTCAAGGCTGTAATCCGGCCGGCCAGACGTTGAACATTGTTAATACACGCCGGTTTAGCCAAGGATGTAATTGCTGCAATCTTTTCCGGATTAGCCTCAATGCCTCTGTTTGATACCAGAAAGCCTAAGAGCTTGCCTGCCGGGACACCGAAGACACACTTCTCCGGATTGAGCATCATCTTGTAAACCCGGAGATTGTCAAAGGTTTCTCGTAGATCATCTATCAATGTCTCCTCCTTTCTGGACTTGACCACAATATCATCCACATATGCATGAACATTGCGCCCAATTTGTTTAGAAGGCAATTCTGAACACATCGCTGTAAGTTGCCTGGGCACTCTTGAGTCCAAAGGGCATGGAAACATAGCAGAAGGCTCCAAAGGGAGTTATGAAAGCTGTCTTCTCCTGGTCCTTAACTGCCATTTTGATCTGATGATAACCAGAGTAAGCATCCAAAAAACACAAACGGTCACAACCCGCCGTAGCATCAATTATCTGATCAATGCGAGGGAGAGCAAAGGGGTCTGCAGGGCAAGCCTTGTTTAAATCTGTGTAGTCCACACACATGCGCCAAGTGCCGTTTTTCTTAAGAACCAGCACCGGATTAGCTAACCACTCTGGATGAAAAACTTCGACAATAAACCCTGTGGCCAACAGACGGGCTACCTTCACCTATAGCCTTACGTCTCTCTTCATTGAAACGGCGGAGGAAACTGCCGGACCGGTTTAAACTTAGGATCAATGTTATGTGTGCTCAGCGAGTTCCCTCGGTACACCTGGCATGTCAGAAGGTTTCCATGCAAAGATGTCCCGATTCTCACGGATGAACTCGATGAGCGCGCTTTCCTATTTGGGATCCAGGTTAGCGCTGATGCTGAACTGTTTGGATGAATCGCCAGGAACAAAGTCAACCATCTTAGTGTCTGTAGCCGATTTGAACTTCAACGCTGGATCATGTCTGTAGTTGGCTTTTTAAGAGGTCATGTCTGCTGGATCAACTTGCTCCTTATAGAATTTCAACTCCTCCGTGGCACAAACCGACTCAGCATAAGCCGCATCACCTTCTTCACACTCCAAAGCAATCTTTCTACTTCCATGTACTGTGATAGTCCCTTTATGACCTGGCATTTTAAGCTGTAGATAAACATAACATGGCCTTGCCATAAACTTAGCATAAGCCGGCCGCCCAAACAAGGCGTGGTACGGACTTTTGATCTTTACCACCTCAAATGTCAATGTTTCTGACCTTGAATCATAGTCATCTCCAAAAGCTACCTCCAAAGCTATCTTGCCAACAGGATATGCAGACTTACCAGGCACCACACCATGAAAGACCGTTTGACCGGTTTAAGATTCTTATCTGTCAACCCCATACGGCGGAATGTATCATAATATAAAATGTTGATACTACTTCCCCCATCCATGAGTACTTTGGTAAACTTGTATCCCCAACTTGAGGGGGCCACCACCAGGGCCAAGTGACCTGGATTATCAACCCGGGGTGGGTGATCATCTCTACTCCACAAAATAGGTTGCTCAGACCAGCGTAAATACTGAGGTACTGTTGGCTCAACAGAGTTTACTGCCCTTTTGTAACGCTTCTGATCACATTTGCACAACTACTTAGTAGTGAAGACATGATATTGCCCACTGTTCAGTTGTTTGGGATTGCTCTGATAACCCGACTGCTGTTGCTTGCTGCTGATTCCCCTGATGGTTGTAACCTCCCTGGTTGCCTTGTGCCCTTGATTGACGTGTCCGGTTTGGTTGCCTTGAAACCCTAAACTGGAACCACCACCTCCGTAACCCGGCCCATGGAAACCTCCTCCTGAACCGCCGGGCGGGCCATTGTCATATTGGAACATATTGGAATTCTTGAAATCCCGCATGATATAACAGTCCTTCCAAAGATGTGATGCCGGCTTCTCCTTCGATCGTGCTTTGGACAGGGCTGATTTAACAAGCGCTCCAAATTGGGCCTGAACCTCCACCCTCTGGGGCTGCTTGCCCTTACGGCGCTGGTATTCTCCTGCGCGTTGGTATTTGCAAAGTCCAAGCTACTGTCGGCCTTGCGCTTACCACCGTTTCCATGGCCTGCCGGATTATGCTGTTGACCCTTGGCATTGCCGTTCTTCTTACCTTTCTCCGGTTTGTCCTCCTCTGAATCTGGATCCTTGGTATTATCTGAATCGGCGTATTTAACCAAAGCGGCCATGAGTGTTGACATATCATTGTAGTGACGTTTGAGGCTTCCCAATTTCTGTTTTAGCGGTTTGAAACGACAATTGCCCTCTAATGTTAACACTCAGTGTCTGCATTGATACGATCTGATGAATGCAAAATTGCTGAGACCCGTTTGACCCAATGGGTCGTGGACTCCCCTTCCTCTGGACACAAGCGGCCAGATCCATGATTGACATCGGCTGCTTACACGTTTCCTTGAAGTTCTGGATAAACCGGTGCTTTAATTCGGCCCATGACCCAACAGAGTTGGTCGGCAAGCTCTTCAACCAAGTGCGAGCTGTTCCTTCCAACATCATGGTGAAATATTTAGCACACACTGCCTCATCCACATCTAACATCTCCATTGCCATCTCATAGCTCTCCACCCACGCCTCTGGTTGCAAATCGGCGGTGTAATTTGGTACCTTACGAGGTCCCTTGAAATCCTTGGGCAGTCTCACATTATGCAAAGCAGGGGTTAGACACGGCACCCCTAAGGAGCTGAACATCACTCCTGGCTCCACGGAGGCTGTGGGGTGAACCGGAGTATGCTGTCGTGCTCTGTGTCGAGCCGCCAACTCGGCCTCCCGACGTGCGCGGCCATGGTCCACAACATCTTGCGCATTAGCGCCTCCCCCGGCCGGGTTGTTCCCTTGTGGTGAATTTCGGTGATGTGCACTACTGGACACGGCTGGTTCGTCCTTCACGTGTTTGCTATAGCTCCGGCTTGGACGGGAAGTGGAATGAATCCTCTCGCGACTGTGTGAATACGCCTGCTGTTGATTTAGTGCTGTTTGAAGGAGATCCCTAGCCCGACGTGCTTCCACTGCAACTGGTGACGCACCGGCGGTGGGGAGGGCCGCCAGGCGTGAAGCGGCGGCCACAATGTTGTCCAACGGTTGGAATAATGCCTGGGCGGTGTTGGTACATACTGTGGCACAACGTTGTTCTGGCGAGGCGGGTCCGTCGTGCGCGGTTGAACCGGCGCTCCTGTTCCCGGCGCCCCCGCCCGGTTTAGTGTGGGTTGGCTACCAGCTCCTGCTCCTGGTGTGTTGAAGAGATTCTGCGGCTCATAAACCAACGGGAGACGTGATCGATACCTTCTTCTCATGACTTCCTCTGAAGCATTCTGATCCAGTCTAATCCGGTAGGCCTGTGCTTCCAATTCCGCCCGCTCTATTGCCATCCTAGCATTCTCCGTTGCCAGGTCCGCCTTAGCCTGGGCTATCTGATCTTTCACCTTTGCAATCTCCGCATTGTGCTGATCCCTGGCTGCTGCATCCACCTCCGCGGCCATCAACGTTGCCAAAGGTTCGAACAAATCAAACAGGACTTGGGCCGGAGGTGGCGCCGAGCTTCCTGCCCCTGCTGGTGTGGCGTCGTTGAACCGGAGAGCATTGCTGCGGCGGTAGATGAATGAGGCGCCGATTGTGTGCCGGCCATGAAGATGCGGCCGGTTTGGCAGACCGGGGGAATCCGGAATACTGTTGCCCTCGGATCCTCCATCAATCCGGCCGTCCTGCAACTGGTAAAGTGATTCGGTCTCTCCAGAAGACTCGTCATCAGAACAGACCACGGTCTCTCCATCGGACACCGGTCCGTCCTCGTACCTCGATCCATGGATGACACCCACGAAAACATGCCTTGCCTCGGGCTGAACTGGCGAAGAACTTGCACGCCGAGCCATTTCGATGATGTCGGTGTAGATGTCCAGCTCAGGGGCCGGTTCGCCGATCTTGCCGATGAAGACGTGAATCCCACCAAAGGGGACCCGGTACCCGTATTCGATTGAATCGGCCTCGGGACCCCATCGTGCGTTGTCGATGTAGAGCTTGCCGCGACGACTCTTCGTCATCTGGCCCACAGCGTATCTGTCGGTGTCAAAACCGGCGGATCTCGGGTAGGGGGTCCTGAATTGTGTGTCTAAAGCTGATGGTAACAGGAGGCAGGGGACACGATGTTTTACCCAGGTTTGGGCCCTCTTGATGGAGGTAAAACCCTACGTCCTCCTTGATTAATATTGATGATATGGGTAGTACAAGAGTAGATCTACCACGAGATCGGAGAGGCTAAACCCTAGAAGCTAGCCTATGGTATGATTGTTGTTCTGTATGTTGTCCTACGGACTAAAACCCTCCGGTTTATATAGACACCGGAGAGGGTTAGGGTTACACAAAGTCGGTTACAATGGTAGGAGATCTACATATCCGTATCGCCAAGCTTGCCTTCCACGCCAAGGAAAGTCCCTTCCGGACACGGGACGAAGTCTTCAATCTTGTATCTTCATAGTCCAGGAGTCCGGCTGAA
>NW_024112304.1:0-26454 GCF_003073215.2 Triticum urartu | reverse complement strand
CAGAGTCCGGCGGGCGACCTCCTTCCAAGAGGAGCAAGCCCACCGTGCCGGTGACCCCCGTCCAACCGGAGGCGCCGGACAATCTGTTGGAGGTGCTCAAAGGCGCCTCCATCGACGAGGAGCACCGCACCATTATGAGTGCGGTGGTCCAGAAGGTTCAGTCCGCCAAGAGCGGACTGACTGAAGCTTGTGCTAGCCTTTTAACAGGCTTTGAGGTAAGTAAAGAATGTGTAAATAATATTACCGCATAGACAGTAGCCCCTGATGCTCTGTTTGGCGTTCGGGAAGAAAAGCCGAATAGAGGATCAAATAAAATTCGCAGGAGTCTAACAAAAAGGAGTCAATATGTGTATGCAGGCTTCTCTGGCGTCCGCCGCACTGACTGCGGAAGTGGACACGCTAAAGCAGAACCTCGAGCAGTCCGAGCAAGAGCTCGGGCGTGCCAAGAAGCAGCTCGAGGACAAGGAAGGTAAGAAATACCTTGTTTAAATATATATATATAATATAAAAGGTGCAATTGCAAAAAATGACAGGATTATCATGGCTATTGTAGGGGCCACGTCAGAGGTGGCGACCCTTAAGGAAGTGCTGGTCGAGGCCGAGAAGAGGGCGGCCACGGAGCGCACCGAGCGGGAGAAGTATGAGGCCCAGGTTGGCAATTTGCAACAAGAGCTCCAGGCTCTCATGAAAAAACATGAGAGTTTGGAGCTTGACTCAAAGACGCGAGCGTCCGAGCTCGCAATGGCTATTGAAAATGCCAAGTCTGCCAAGGCCGAATCCCAGAAGACCCTCCAGGAGTTGGATGCGGTGAAAAAGATAGCGGAAGGTAAGGCATTCTTTATGCAAAGCAAACACATAAGCGTGAGTTACTTATTACTTACAAGAATCCGGAGCTCTCCAGGAGCATTCGCAGATCTTCCCGGTAGCGTGTCTGATGCCGCCGCATTCTATCGAGCCGAGGAGGGCAGCTCGACAGAGAAGGTGTTCTGGTCTCAGTATGCTGATGCCGGACACCCCGTGCCCCTGAGCGACCAGGCAAAGCAACTGGTCGAGCTCCACAAGGCGGCTGAACAGGCCATGAAGGGCCTCATAGTTCGGCTGTGGCCTGGAGAGGCTCTGCCTGGGAGCTATTTCGGGCTGGTGCGGCGGCTGGTGGGGGCCTGTCCAAGGCTCGAAGTCATCAAGCGCTCCGTCTGCATTGAAGGTGCCCGTAGGGCCCTTGCCCGTGCTAAGGTGCACTGGGGCAAGCTGGATGCTGAGAAGCTTGTGAAGGACGGGCCACCGCCGGGGAAAGAGCATCGCAAGCCCGAGAATTATTATACGGATGTTCTGAAGGGTGCCCGCCTTGTGGCGGATGAATGTTCCAGGGATGTAATTTTTGAGTAAAACTCGCTCGTTTTGTCCTGTGCGCTGAAAACTTGTTCATATGCGCTAAGCAATGCTGTTGGAATTTAAAATATTACCTTCTGTGCGGCTGTTTATCAATTCTGAGAGATGGCGAGTCGTCGGCTTCTGCCCCCGTGCCGCTAGTGCTGGGGTGTTCGGGGATAAACCTGAGCGCTCTTTTTCCCATGTTTGGGTCCTTCGAGGGAGGCGCTCAGCACAACGAACAAGGCAATCGGACTATAATGCTGAACACTCTCACTTAGCCATAGAATTCTATAATTTTAAATTTCGGCGAAGCCCCTAGGTATTCGGAAGACCGAGTTCGGGGCGCTATCCACGCCTGGCCGGAAAGCCGACTCCTCGCTCTAAGCGGCATAAGTCTTTAGGGACTCGAAAAACCTCTCGAACAGCGACCAGCTCTCGCTTCATCATGACAGTCAGTTTTAGCTTTCTCCATCTGAGGTGCTCGACCCAGCTCAACTGGGGCACAATCGCAGTAGTTCTCCTAGTGCTACCTTAGCCGATATAGCGGAACGTAAGGCACCAAAACATAGGAGCCGGGCAAACCCAACTATTGACCCAAGACATGATTCGGAGCCGATGCATATAATGCTATAAGTTCGGGGTGCCGCACTTGTTAAAGTGTTCGGACTTCTCACACCATATTGAGGGGTACTAAAGCCCCTGGCGTATTTTGGCCGTACCAAAGTGTACGGGTGCAACATGTCGTTAAGGAACATATATTTGTAAAAAAAGAGTAATGCAAAAATAGACAAAAGCTATGCATTGTTTATTAAAAAGGGCTGCGATCAAAGCAGAACGATACAAATAATGCGATAAGCAAAAGGTTGGACTATTTAACATGTCCGTTCCAGGGGCAGGCTGCGGAATGGTATGCGAAACAGGTATACTGCTCGTGATAGAGACCACCTGGGAGTTCCGTAATGCGGCATGGCTTGTCTGCTTCCCTGGTTCTTGCATCGTTTGTGCGGCAATTGAACTGCCGAACGGCCTTCCGAAGAGTAGAGTCCTGGAAAGTAAGAGAAAAGTAAAAAATCGGCAGCCCCTGGTGCGGTTTAAGCCGTGTTTTGGGCGTGCCGTGATGGTGCCCCTCCCCCTATGCCCATGGTATTTCTAGAGCGTAATTATGTACGCGAAGTACTGGCGTCGCCTTTTTGCGGGGGTGGGTTGGGGCCGCATTGCTACGCCTGCTCGGAACGTGCCAGGCGGTCTTGTTGTAGGTTACTCCGGGCGCGCTTGACGGTGTCCGGACGTTTAATGGCCGGACTGGAGAACTGCCTGGAGAGGCTGCTTTGTACTTCCGCTGCAAGGGCCGCCGTGTGCTCCTCCGTTCGGAGGGAGCGTTCGGTGTTTCCATTGACCGTAATTACTCCACGAGGGCCTGGCATCTTGAGCTTAAGGTATGCGTAGTGCGGTACCGCATTGAATTTGGCGAATGCGGTTCGTCCGAGCAGTGCGTGATAGCCACTGCGGAATGGGACTATGTCGAAGATTAACTCCTCGCTTCGGAAATTATCCGGAGATCCGAAGACCACTTCAAGTGTGACTGAGCCTGTACAGTTGGCCTCTACACCTGGTATTACGCCTTTAAAGGTCGTTTTGGTGGGCTTAATCCTCGAGGGATCTATGCCCATTTTCCGCACTGTATCCTGGTAAAGCAGGTTCAGGCTGCTGCCGCCGTCCATAAGGACTCTAGTGAGATGAAATCCGTCAATAATTGGGTCTAGAACCAATGCGGCGAATCCGCCATGACGGGTGCTAGTGGGATGGTCCCTTCGATCAAAGGTGATCGGGCAGGAGGACCATGGGTTGAACTTTGGGGCGACTGGCTCTACCGCGTATACGTCCCTTAACGCGCTGCTTCCGCTCCCTCTTGGGGATGTGGGTTGCGTATATCATGTTCACCGTCCGCACTTGTGGGGGAAAACCCTTCTGTCCACTGTTGTTCGGCGGCTGGGGCTCTTCGTCGTCATCGCTATGCAGCCCCGTGTCTTTATTTTCGGCATTTAACTTGCCTGCCTGCTTGAACACCCAACAATCCTGTTGGTGTGATTGGCCGGCTTTTCGGGGTGCCATGTATCTGGCACAAGCGTCGAGTATTCGGTCCAAACTGGACAGGCCCCTAGGATTTCTTTTGAATGGCTTTTTTCGCTGACCGGATTTATAGCCTCTGAATCCGGCATTAACTGCCGTATCCTCAGCATTGTCGCCGTTAATGCGGCGCTTCTGCTTGTTGCGACGCGACCTGCCACTACTGTCCCTGGTATCCGAATTACCAGGGTTCTTGGTCATATTGTTGCTACGAGCAAGCCAGCTATCTTCTCCCGCGCAAAAGCGGGTCATGAGTGTCGTGAGTGCTGCCATAGATTTCGGCTTTTCCTGTCCAAGGTGCCGGGCAAGCCACTCGTCACGGATATTGTGCTTGAAGGCTGCTAGGGCCTCTGCGTCCGGACAGTCGACTATTTGATTTTTCTTTGTTAGGAACCGTGTCCAGAATTGCCTGGCCGATTCCTCTGGCTGCTGAATTACGTGGCTTAGGTCATCGGCGTCTGGTGGTCGCACATAAGTGCCCTGGAAATTGTCGAGGAATGCGGCTTCCAGGTCCTCCCAACAACCGATTGATCCTGCTGGCAAGCTGTTAAGCCAATGCCGAGCTGGTCCTTTAAGCTTGAGTGGGAGGTATTTGATGGCGTGGAGATCATCGCCGCGGGCCATGTGGATATGAAGGAGATAATCCTCGATCCATACCGCAGGATCTGTTGTGCCATCATATGATTCGATGTTTACGGGTTTGAAACCCTCGGGGATTTGATGATCCATTACTTCGTCTGTGAAGCATAGTGGGTGTGCGGCGCCTCTGTACTGGGCTATATCACGACGTAGCTCCAATGAGCTTTGTCTACTGTGTTCGGCCCTACCGGATTTGTGTCCGGCGTGACGGTTACCGTCTCGAGTCGTGGGGCGCCCACGCGATCCGTAGATCGATCTTGTTTGCCTTGCCTTGTCCTCCAACATATCTCGCAGATGGCGCATTTTCCCGTGCCTTGGTACGGGGTGCGGCTTGAGTGGAGGGCCGAGAGGCCTCTCTGTCGCGGCCACGAGGTGGCCGGTCGGCCGTATCAAGTGCTGGTGATGTAGGTTTAAGTGCTTCCTCCTCTAATCGGGGTAGCAACCTGCGCTTTGGGTAGCTCTTGGAGGGGCGTTCGAGTTTATGCTCTTCGGCCGCAAGGACTTCAGTCCATCTGTCGACTAGCAAATCTTGATCAGCTCTAAGTGTTGCTGTTTTTTCTTGAGGCTTCTTGCCGTGGCCATAAGCCTGCGTTGAAAACGCTCTTGCTCGCGGGATCCTCTGGCACGACGAATTCGTCGTCGTCGAGGCTTGCCTCGTCTTCGGAGGGAGGCGTATAATTATCGTCCTCGACCTCTCTGTCTGCCGCTCTCTCATGAGGGCTGGCTTCTCCATCCTCCTGTGCTGAATCTTGCTGGAGGGGTTTTCTTCGGCACTCTTGGAGTATTATTATCTCCCGTGCTGGAATCACCGTATTTGCTTTGGCGGGATTTTGAGCGGCGCCGCTGACGCCGGCGCTTAGGCTGTTTCTTGGAGGGGTCATCCTCCGCTGTTCCATCGCCATCTCCTTCTTTTGGGGTGTCCACCATGTATATGTCATATGACGAGGTGGCTTTCCAGGGCCCAATAGGCGCTGGTTCTTCATCGTCTCCTGCATCGGCGTCCATACCGTCGATGTCTTCGGAGTCGAAGTCGAGCATGTCGGTTAAATCGTCGACAGTGGCTACAAAGTGGGTGGTGGGTGGGCTTTGAATTTCTTCATCGTCCGTATCCCAACCTTGCTGACCGTAGTCCGGCCAGGGCTCTCCTGATAAAGAGAGAGACTTTAGTGTCTTCAGAATATCGCCGAAAGGCGAGTGCTGAAAGATGTCCGCGGCAGTAAACTCCATGATCGGCGCCCAATCGGATTCGATCGGCAGGGGCGCGGAGGGTTCGGAGTCGGAGAGGAGTCCGGCTCCTTGGAGTCACGAGTCTCGCGGAGTGCGGGGCTGGTGTTCGGCTCGATCGCCGTTGGGATCGCAGCCCCCGAGGCGGCGTCCAACCACCCATCCTCGATCGGCGCAGTTGGCTCCGAATTAAGGGTCGAAGCCGATGCGGGTGCGGCCTCACTAGTAGAAAACGGAGCTTTAAAACCGGTTCGTCAGGGCCTTTAGTGCCGGTTCCATAACCGGCACTAATTGGTGGGTACTAAAGGCCCCCCTTTAGGACCGGTTCGGCACGAACCAGCGCTAAAGTGCCACCACGTGGCGTGAGCTCGCGCCCTGGTATGGGGGACCTTTAGTACCGGTTGGTGTTACCAACCGGTACTAAAGGTTTTTTTTTGAATTTTTTTTGAAATTTTTGGAATTTTTTTTTAAATTTTGGAAATTTTTTTGATTTTTAATTTTTCTGAATTATTTGGTGATTTAGTCTCTAATCACCTCTCTTAACTGCTCAAGTGTGGATCACTCATTCCAAATCATCTAACTTCCTGACCGGTCACCCATCCCTCTCACTACTCCAGCCCAAGCACGCTTAACTTTCGGGTTCTATTCTCCTTCGTTTCCAAGTCTCCACTTGTTGTTTTCCTGACAATAGTAAGATGTCAATCCTATTAACCCTCAGCAGTTTAGCTTGAGCATGAAGTCACACATTTCACTGTTTGAGTTTGAAACTATTATTCTAAAAAACAGTAATTATTTAGTAACATTAATATTTCTTGAATAAGTAGTTTGACCACACTTTGTCCATAGTTTGACCACAGTTTGACCATAGTTTGACCAGATTTGACCAAAATTCAAAAAATTGAAATAATTATTTAGTAACACTAATATTCTTGAATAATTATGTAGTAACATTAATACTTCTTGAATAAGTAGATTGACCAGATTTAACAAAAAAAATTAAAAAACTTAAATTTGACCATATCTTTTTTTCCTTTTGGAATTTGAGGATTCTAAAAAATTGCAAACAGGCCGTAGGCGGTCTCCATCGAATGCAGATTTTCGTGCTGAATTTTTTGATATATTATACGTTTTTTCCGACATCGTATGCAAAAGTTATAGCCGTTTTACATTTTCGCTACACTTTTTGCAAAACATGTCCAAATTTAAGTTTTCAAATTTTCCTAACTAGTAGAAGTAGTAATATAACTACCTCTACCCTACACTTTTTGCAAAACATGTCAAATTTAAGTTTTCAAATTTTCCTAACTAGTAGATGTAGTAATATAACTACCTCTCGAAGGATTTTATTTTTTGAAGTTTTTATCATTTTCTTTTGATTTTTTCAGAACTGAAATGGCGATACACAGGGGGGAGTAGAGTTTGAAAATTGCCCTATAATGCCGGTTTGTGTCATGGCACGAACCGGTACTAAAGGTTAGCCCTTTAGTACCGGTTTGTGACACGAACCGGTACTAAAGGTGATCGTGAGGCCCCAGCCTGACGCCAGCCTGCCATCACCCCTTTAGTACTGGTTTGTGGCACGAACAGGTACTAAAGGTTCAACACGAACCGGCATTAATGCATAGCCATTCGAACCGGCACTAATGGTACATGGTACCATTAGTGCCAGCTCAAATTCAAACTGGCACTAATGTGCTTCACGTTTGACCCTTTTTCTGCGGGTGCGGCCTCCAGGGCACTGTTCGGCGGCAGAGCTAGATCATGCTCGTCGTGACAGTGCGGCGCGCTCGGCAGTGGCTCGAATCCGTCGAAGATCAAGTCCCCGCGGATGTCAGCCGTGTAGTTTAAACTTCCAAATCTGACCTGACGGCCAGGGGCATAGCTTTCGATCTGCTCCAGATGGCCAAGTGAATTGGCCCGCAGTGCGAAGCCGCCGAAGACGAAGATCTGTCCGGGGAGGAAGGTCTCACCCTGGACTACATCGCTATTGATGATCGTAGGAGCCATCAAGCCTAACGGCGACGACAGAGGAACTCTCAATGAAAGCACCAATGTCGGTGTCAAAACCGGCGGATCTCGGGTAGGGGGTCCCGAACTGTGCGTCTAGGCCGGATGGTAACAGGAGGCAAGGGACACGAAGTTTTACCCAGGTTCGGGCCCTCTTGATGGAGGTAAAACCCTACGTCCTGCTTGATTAATATTGATGATATGGGTAGTACAAGAGTAGATCTACCACGAGATCGGAGAGGCTAAACCCTAGAAGCTAGCCTATGGTATGATTGTTGTTCTATATGTTGTCCTACGGACTAAAACCCTCCGGTTTATATAGACACCGGAGAGGGTTAGGGTTACACAAAGTCGGTTACAATGGTAGGAGATCTACATATCCGTATCGCCAAGCTTGCCTTCCACGCCAAGGAAAGTCCCTTCCGGACACGGGACGAAGTCTTCAATCTTGTATCTTCATAGTCCAGGAGTCCGGCTGAAGGTATAGTCCGGCCATCCGGACACCCCCTAATCCAGGACTCCCTCAGTGCAGTCTGATGGACCATGGGCATTGTGGCGGAGGGTGATACGTCTCCAACGTATCTATAATTTTTGATTGCTCCATGCTATATTATCTACTGTTTTGGACTATATTGGGCTTTATTTTCCACTTTTATATTATTTTTGGGACTAACCTATTAACCGGAGGCCCAGCCCAGAATTGCTGTTTTTTTGCCTATTTCAGTGTTTCGGATAAACAGAATATCAAACGGAGTCCAAACGGAATAAAATCTTCGGAAACGTGATTTTCTCACGAACGTGATCCAGGAGACTTGGACCCTACTGCAAGGGATCAAAGAGGTGGTCACGAGGGTGGGGGGCGCCCCCCCTAGGGCGCGCCCCCCTGCCTCGTGGGCCCCTCGGTGCTCCACCGACGTACTCCTTCCTCCTATATATACACGTACCCCCAAACGATCAGAACAGGAGCCAAAAACCTAATTCCACCCGCAACTTTCTGTATCCACGAGATCCCATCTTGGGGCCTGTTCCGGAGCTCCGCCGGAGAGGGCCGTCATCACGGAGGGCTTCTACATCAACAGCCCTCTCCGATGAATGTGTGAGTAGTTTACCTCAGACCTTCGGGTCCATAGTTATTAGCTAGATGGCTTCTTCTCTCTCTTTGAATCTCAATACAAAGTTCTCCTTTCTCTTGGAGATCTATTCGATGTAATTTCTTTTTGCGGTGTGTTTTCGAGATCCGATGAATTGTGGGTTTATGATCAAGATTATCTATGAATAATTTGATTCTTCTCTGAATTCTTTTATGCATTGATTTTATCTTTGCAAGTCTCTTCGAATTATCCGTTTGGTTTGGCCAACTAGATTGGTATCTTGCCATGGGAGAAGTGCTTAGCTTTGGGTTCGATCTTGCGGTGTCCTTTACCCAGTGACAGAAGGGGCAGCAAGGCACGTATTGTATCGTTGCCATCGAGGATAACAAGATGGGGTTTATTTCATATTGCATGAATTTATCTCTCTACATCATGTCATCTTGCTTAAAACGTTACTCTGTTTTTAACTTAATACTCTAGATGCATGCTGGATAGCGGTCGATGAGTAGAGTAATAGTAGTAGATGCGGAATCGTTTCAGTCTACTTGTCACGGACGTGATGCCTATATACATGATCATGCCTAGATATTCTCATAATTATGCTCAATTCTGTCAATTGCTCAACAATAATTTGTTCACCCACCGTAGAATACTTATGCTTTTGAGAGAAGCCACTAGTGAAACCTATGGCCCCCGGGTCTATTCTCATCATATCAATCTCCTCGCTTTTATATTATTTTGCTATTTATTTTGCCTTTAATTTTTTACTTTGCATCTTTATATCAAAATACCAAAAATATTCTATCTATCAGATCTCACTCTCGTAAGTGACCGTGAAGGGATTGACAACCCCTAATCGCATTGGTTGCGAGCAGCTATCGCTGTTTGTAGGTACGAGGGACTCGAGCATGGGCTCCTACTGGATTGATACCTTGGTTCTCAAAAACTGAGGGAAATACTTACGCTACTGTGCTGCATCATCCCTTGCTCTTCGGGGAAAACCAAGCAAAGCTCAAGATGTAGCAAGAAGGATTTCTGACGCCGTTGCCAGGGAGTCTACGCAAAAAGTCAATATACCAAGTACCCATCACAATCCCTATCTCTCGCATTACATTATTTGCCATTTGCCTCTCGTTTTCCTCTCCCCCACTTCAGCCTTGCCGTTTTGTTCACCCTATCTTACTCCTTCTCCTTCTCCTCCTCCTTTCTTCGTTTTCCTTTTTCTCGCTTGCCTTTTGTTTGCTCGTGTGTTGGCTTGCTTGTCTGTCGCGATGGCTCAACCGAAATTTGGTGATCTTCACTTTAAAAGGTTAGAGGAGATCGAAAACAACGTTAGGAAGTTTATGGTTTTGCAATTTGAGCATAATAATTTCTTTAGAAACGAGCTTAAGGAGCAAAAAAGTTTTATGAGTTATATGAATAAAGAGCTTGATGATATGTTTAAAGAATTTGATGGTATAAGATCCCAGATAGCTCGTCTAGAGAAGATGACTGCTGAAATTTCGGATATGCAAGCCACCTTAGTCAATAAGATGGCCGCTAAACCGAATACCTATGAAAATCAAGATGAAGATCTAAAAGTTATTGATGTGTCCCCTATCAAACCTTTGTTTTGCAATATGAATCTTGATGAAACTGAATATGATCTTCCTTTACCTAGAAGGCGTTCCAAAAATTCGGAGTATTTAGATCTTTATGATGAAATTGATGAAAGTGGGATTGAAAGAAATAAAAATCTAGATGTTGCTAAACCCACTATATTGGATTTCAAGGAATTTAATTATGAAAATTGCTCTTTGATTGATTGTATTTCCTTGTTGCAATCTGTGCTAAATTCTCCACATGCTTATAGTCAAATAAAGCCTTCACCGAACATATTGTTGATGCCTTGATGCAATCTTATGAAGAAAAACTTGAGTTGAAAGTTTCTATCCCTAGAACTCTATGATGAGTGGAACCAACTATTAAAATTAAAATTAAAGATCATGAGTTTTATGCTTTGTGTGATTTGGGTGCTAGTGTCTCTACTATTCCCAATACTTTGTGTGATTTACTAGATTTCCGTAATTTTGATGATTGCTCTCTAAACTTGCATCTTGCGGATTCCACTATTAAGAAACCTATGGGAAGAATTAATGATGTTCTTATTGTTGCAAATAGGAATTATGTGCCCGTAGATTTCATTGTTCTTGATATAGATTGCAATCCTTCTTGCCCTATTATTCTTGGTAGACCTTTCCTTAGAACGGTTGGTGCGATTATTGATATGAAGGAAGGGAATATTAGATTCCAATTTCCATTAAAAAGGCATGGAACACTTTCCAGAAAGAAATAAATTACCATATGAATCTATCATGAGAGCCACTTATGGATTGCCTACCAAAGATGGCAATACCTAGATCTATCCTTGCTTTATGCCTAGCTAGGGGCGTTAAACGATAGCGCTTGTTGGGAGGCAACCCAATTTTATTTTTATTCCTTGCTTTTGCTCCTGTTTAGTAATAAATAAATTATTTAGCCTCTGTTTTGGTTGGTGTTTTTTGTGTTTAATTAGTGTTTGTGCCAAGTAGAACCGTTGGGAAGACTTGGGGAAAGTCTTGTTGAACTTGCGTGAAAAACAGAAACTTTAGCGCTCACGAGAACTGCTGTAATTTTTATTTGAAGAGGCTATTTAGTTAATTCTTTTTGCATATGATTAATAGATAAATTCCTCAAGTCAAGAAATTTATTTTAGAATTTTTGGGGTTCCATATTTTTCGCAGATACAGATTACTACAGACTGTTCTGTTTTTGACAGATTCTGTTTTTCGTGTGTTGTTTGCTTATTTTGATGAATCTATGGCTAGTAAAATAGTTTATAATCCATAGAGAAGTTGGAATACAGTAGGTTTAACACCAATATAAATAAAGAATAAGTTCATTACAGTACCTTGAAGTGGTCTTTTGTTTTCTTTCGCTAATGGACCTCACGAGTTTTCTATTTTGAGTTTTGTGTTGTGAAGTTTTCAAGTTTTGGGTGAATTCTTTTGATGGATTATGGAACAAGGAGTGGAAAGAGCCTAAGCTTGGGATGCCCATGGCACCCCCTAGATAATCCAAGGACACCAAAAAGTCAAAGCTTGGGGATGCCCTGGAAGGCATCCCCTCTTTCGTCCACTTCCATCGGTAATTTACTTGGACCTATATTTTTATTCACCAACATGATATGTGTTTTGCTTGGAGCGTCTTGTATTATTTGTGTCTTTGTTTGTTAGTATACCACAATCATCCTTTCTGTACACACCTTTTGAGAGAGACATACATGAATTAAAATTAGATAGAATACTCTATGTGCTTCACTTATATCTTTTGAGCTAGATAATTTCTCTCTATGTGCTTCACTTATATATTTTGAGCTAGATAATTTTGCTCTATGTGCTTCACTTATATCTTTTGAGCTAGATAATTTTGCTCTGTGTGCTACACTTATATCTTTTGAGCATTATAATTTTGCTCTATGTGCTTCACTTAGATCTTTTAGAGCACGGTGGTGGATTCGTTTTAAAGAAACTATTGATCTCTCATGCTTCACTTAAATTAATTTGAGAGTCTCTTAATAGCATGGTAATTTGCCTAATAATAATATGCTTGGTATTCAAGATTTTTGAAACTTTCTTTTGAGTGTGTTTAATACTAATAAAAGATTGAAGCATGATAATTGTTTTGAGATATGGAGGTGATAATATTAAAGTCATGCTAGTTGAGTAGTTGTGAATTTAAAGAATACTTGTCTTGAAGTTTGTGATTCCCGTAGCATGCACGTATGGTGAACCGTTATGTGATGAAGTCGGAGCATGATTTATTTATTGATTGTCTTCCTTATGAGTGGCAGTCGGGGACGAGCGATGGTCTTTTCCTACCAATCTATCCCCCTAGGAGCATGTGCGTAATACTTTGCTTTGATAACTTCTAAATTTTTGCAATAAGTATATGAGTTCTTTATGACTAATGTTGAGTCCATGGATTATACGCACTCTCACCCTTCCACCCTTGCTAGCCTCTCAAATACCGCGCACCTTTCGCCGATATCATACACCTACCATATACCTTCCTCAAAACAGCCACCATACCTACCTATTATGGCATTTCCATAGCCATTCCGAGATATATTGCCATGCAACTTTCCACCATCTAGTTCATCATGACACATCCATCATTATCATATTGCTTAGCATGATCATGTAGTTGACATAATATTTGTGGCAAAGCCACCATTCATAATTCTATCATACTTGTCACTCTTGATTCATTGCATATCCTGGTACACCGCTGGAGGCATTCATATAGTCATACTTTGTTTTAGTATCGAGTTGTAATCATTGAGTTGTAAATAAATAGAAGTGTGATGATCATCATTCAATAGAGCATTGTCCCAAGAAAAAGAGAAAGGCCAAAGAAAAAAAAGAAGGCCCAAAAAATAATATAAATGCATAAAAAAGGGGCAATGCTACTATCCTTTTTTTCCACACTTGTGCTTCAAAGTAGCACCATGATATAGTAAGTCTCATATATTGTGCTTCAAAGTAGCACCATGTTCTTCATATAGAGAGTTTCATATGTTGTAACTTTCATATACTAGTGGGAATTTTACGTTATAGAACTTGGCTTGTATATTCCAATGATGGGCTTCCTCAAATTGCCCTAGGTCTTCGTGAGCAAGCAAGTAAGATACACACCCACTAGTATCTTTTGTTGAGCTTTCATACATTTATAGCTCTAGTGCATCCGCTGAATGGCAATCCCTACTCACTCACATTGATATCTATTGATGGGCATCTCCATAGCCCGTTGATATGCCTAGTTGATGTGAGACTATCTTCTCCTTTTTATCTTCTCCACAACCACCATTCTATTCCACCTATAGTGCTATATCCATGGCTCACGCTCATGTATTGCATGAAGATTGAAAAAGTTAGAGTATGAAACAATTGCTTGGCTTGTCATCGGGGTTGTGCATGATTTAAATACTTTGTGTGGGGAAGATGGAGCATAGCCAGACTATATGATTTTGTAGGGATAACTTTATTTGGCCATGTTATTTTGAGAAGACATAATTGCTTTGTTAGTATGCTTGAAGTATTATTATTTTCTATGTCAATATAAACTTTTGTCTTGAATCTTTCTAATCTGAATATTCATACCACAATTAAGAAGATTGGCATTGAAATTATGCCAAGTAGCACTCCGCATCAAAAATTCTCCTTTTATCATTTACCTACTCGAGGATGAGCAGGAATTAAGCTTGGGGATGCCTGATACGTCTCCAGCGTACCTATAATTTTTGATTGCTCCATGCTATATTATCTACTGTTTTGGATTATATTGGGCTATATTTTCCACTTTTATATTATTTTTGGCACTAACCTATTAACCGGAGACCCAGCCCAGAATTGCTGTTTTTTGCGTATTTCAGTGTTTCGGATAAACAGAATATCAAACAGAGTCCAAACGGAATAAAATCTTCGGAAACGTGATTTTCTCACCGAATGTAATCCAGGAGACTTGGACCCTACTACAAGGGATCAAAGAGGTGGTCACGAGGGTAGGGGGCGCCTCCCCCTAGGGCGCGCCCCCTGCCTTGTGGGCCCCTCGGTGCTCCACCGACGTACTCCTTCCTCCTATATATACACACGTACCCCCAAACGATCAGAACAGGAGCCAAAAACCTAATTCCACCGCCGCAACTTTCTGTATCCACGAGATCCCATCTTGGGGCCTGTTCCAGAGCTCCGCCGGAAGAGGGCCGTCATCACGGAGGGCTTCTACATCATCCTAGCCCCTCCGATGAAGTGTGAGTAGTTTACCTCAGACCTTTGGGTCCATAGTTAGTAGCTAGATGACTTCTTCTCTCTCTTTGAATCTCAATACAAAGTTCTCCCCCTCTCTTGTGGAGATCTATTCGATGTAATCTTATTTTTGCGGTGTGTTTGTTGAGACCAATGAATTGTGGGTTTATGATCAAGTCTATCTATGAATAATATTTGAATCTTCTCTGAATTATTTTATGCATGATTGGTTATCTTTGCAGGTCTCTTCGAATTATTCATTTGGTTTGGCCAACTAGATTGGTAGTTTTGCCATGGGAGAAGTGCTTAGCTTTGGGTTCGATCTTGCGGTGTCCTTACCCAGTGACAGAAGGGGCAGCAAGGCACGTATTGTATCGTTGCCATCGAGGATAACAAGATGGGGTTTATTTCATATTGCATGAATTTATCTCTCTACATCATGTCATCTTGCTTAAGGCGTTACTCTGTTTTTAACTTAATACTCTAGATGTATGCTGGATAGCGGTCGATGAGTGGAGTAATAGTAGTAGATGCAGAATCGTTTCGATCTACTTGTCACGGACGTGATGCCTATATACATGATCATGCCTAGATATTCTCTTAATTATGCTCAATTCTATCAATTGCTCAACAGTAATTTGTTCACCCACCGTAGAATACTTATGCTCTTGAGAGAAGCCACTAGTGAAACCTATGGCCCCCGGGTCTATTCTCATCATATCAATCTCTATCACTTTTATATTGTTTTGCTATTTACTTTGCTTTACTTTTTACTTTGCATCTTTATATCAAAAATACCAAAAATATTCTATCTATCAGATCTCACTCTCGTAAGTGACCGTGAAGGGCTTGACAACCCCTAATCACGTTGGTTGCGAGTAGCTATCTCTTTGTGCAGGTACGAGGGACTTGAGCGTGGGCTCCTACTGGATTGTTACCTTGGTTCTCAAAAACTAAGGGAAATACTTACGCTACTCTGCTGCAGCATCCCTTCCTCTTCGGGGAAAACCAACGCAAGCTCAAGACGTAGCATTGGCGTGTACAAAAAATAGCAAAAACATACCCAAATTTCTTATCCACGCCAAAAACTGTAGCTAGTGCCAAAAATTTTTACTAGTGCTATTATTTACAGTATAATGCAATCCGTGACGTCCCTAATGCTAGTACTAGTAGTAAATAATAGCCTCACCCCTTTGCTAAGGAACGATTCTACAGTTGGACGGGACGATGCCATGTGGTTACTTACGCTCTTATCTCCTCCTCGCCAGTCCCCTCCCTCCGAACGAGAGGCAGTTTTGTCGCTGCTCCCATGGATTCGCCAGGGCGGTTCTCTCCTCGTCGGGGCTGGGAGACCTTTGGACGACGATCCTCTGGGAGAAATCGCACGCCGCTCCGAGTCCTCACCGCCGCAGACTTCGGGTGCTCCTGCACCAACTTTTCAAGACGATGCTTAAAAGGCTTGGGAAAAGTCATGCTTGTTGATCTTCATGCTTCCTCGAGAGAAGTTTCTTCTATGGGACCAATCCTTCGAACAGTCCATCGCTCCCTGGCCATGTTGCACGTTGACTCCGCTAGAGTTGCCGACGTTGAGAGGTAGTCGGATTTTGTCCGATGAGCAGGTCAAGTAATGGAGGTTTTTTGGATCATGTAGTACTTAGTTATTCCATTTCATCCCGTAATTTCTTCGCTGCCCCACCATCTATATAGGTCTGGGTCGGTGCAAATGAGATTGGCTTGCATACTCAGCCGGATACCACCATCATTTTGCACAACATCCCACAGCAGTGCGGCCGTTCGGGTAGACCTTCTCACCATTGGATCGGCCTTCAGACTAGCTGGCTTGAATACGTATGATTGATGCTGACATTGAGATTGAAAGAAGATAGCAATGCGACCACGACAAAGGCGGGGCTACGACGATTAACTTCTCATCGCGGTGTTCCACATAAGGATGCCATCAATGCCAAGAGGCAGTAACGGCAGAGGCTGGCACATGCTGGCGGCAGCAGATTTGTACCCCTACACGTCGAAAGACGCCATGCGCCATCCTAGGCCGGCATCTTTGCGGTGACAAGCCAGGGGACATGTTTCATCTGGTTGCCATCCTACGGTACGGGAGATTACAAACGGAATGCACAAACCATCATTTGCATCCCTAACGTACTCCATTATTTTGCAGGGACCAGTCATCCCCCGATCAAAATAAGATCGCCGATCCTGGATGTGCATTTGCATCCACAATCGGTCGAACCTGGAACCTAGCTGCTTTGGCATATTGGGATCAACTATCTTAGCAGTCGTTACCCATGGTACCACTGTGTGCAACATGGTCACACAATCTACCACGATCGGACTGTCACCATCTACCCAGGTATTCCATTTTTAACCCTCTCGCCTTCTCTTTCATTGCTTTACTAGTACTCTACTTACGTACTAGTAGGAGTACTTTTTACCTTGGAGTACTTTTACCCACTATCTGCCACCATTTTGTTTTTCCATGTCTTACTATCTCATCCATGTAGCCAAGAGTGGCTATATATAATAAGCCGGTTATTTTACTTCCTCTATACCGGAGTAGTACTATTTGCTGCACAGTATTACTTGACTGTCGGTGTCAAAACCGGCGGATCTCGGGTAGGGGGTCCCGAACTGTGCGTCTAGGCCGGATGGTAATAGGAGACAAGGGACACGATGTTTTTTACCCACGTTCGGGCCCTCTCGATGGAGGTAATACCCTACTCCTGCTTGATTAATATTGATGATATGGGTAGTACAAGAGTAGCTACCACGAGATCAAGGAGGCTAAACCCTAGAAGCTAGCCTATGGTATGATTGTTGTGTATGGAGTTTATTGCCTACGGACTACAACCCTCTGGTTTATATAGACACCGGATAGGGTTAGGGTTACATAAAGTCGGTTACAATGGTAGGAGATCTTGAATATCCGCATCGCCAAGCTTGCCTTCCACGCCAAGGAAAGTCCCATCCGGACACGGGACGAAGTCTTCAATCTTGTATCTTCATAGTCTAGGAGTCCGGCTGAAGGTATAGTCTGGCTACCCGAACACCCCGTAATCCAGGACTCCCTCAGTAGCCCCTGAACCAGGCTTCAATGACGACGAGTCCGGCGCGCAAATTGTCTTCGGCATTGCAAGGCGGGTTCCTCCTCCAAGTCCTTCATAGAAGATTGTAAACACCAATAGTAGTGTCCGGCTCTGCAAAATAAGCTTCCACATATTGCCATAGAGAGAATAATATTAACACAAATCAAATCTGCTGACGTATTCCGCAGTGCGTCATCACACTACAGCCAAGTCCTTCACTCGAATCGTTTTCACTTTTCCACCTCAGCGTGTTTTGCGAGGTGGTTTTCTTGGCACGTCTTGTCAAAGCAGAGATCGTGTGCCCCCTTTTACGGGATTCTCATCAATACAGACGTGGGTAACCCAATCGTGCCCGTTAGCATGTTTTCTCGATTAAAAGCGAGTCCTAAACGGTTACGGGGAGGGCTCCTGGTATTCAACCTCTTATAAAGAGACCAAGGCCTTACTCCTTTTTCCTATCTCAAACGAGTTCGCCCGTCGCCTCGAGTTCCAACACCCTAGGCTCCAGATTCCAGGCGCTTCGGACTTTCGACAATGTCCGGTTCCGACCTTCAAGGCCGATGGATGCCCTCCTCTGTCACGGAGGAGGACGTGCTAAAGTTGAGAGTGGCTAAGTTCTTGACCGCCGAAATTTCGCATAGGTTGCTTGCTCAAAGGCAGGCTATTCCCAGTCCCTAGCCCGGTGAGAGCGTAGTGTTCATGTCTCACTTCCTTCGGGGGTTAGGCTTCCCGATGGATCCCTTTGTGAGGGGGCTGCTGTTTTATTACGGGCTGGAATTTCATGACTTAGCTCCGGAGTCCATCCTCCACATTTCCTCATTCATCGTTGTGTGCGAAGCGTTCCTCCGTGTTACTCCTCACTTTGGATTATGGCTCAAGACTTTTGGAGTGGAGCCGAAGATGATCGAGGGACGGCACGTAGAGTGCGGAGGCGCTGTCATAAGTAAGAATGCTGATGCTCCATGGCCCGAGGGCTCCTTTCAAGAGGAGCTCGGCTTGTGGCAACGAGAATGGTTCTATATCACCGCTCCCAGGATCGCCAAGTGGGCGGCGCCTCCTGCCTTTTGCTTGGGTCCCCCATCACGGCTAGCGTCATGTGTCAACAAAGGATTAGATTGGGGGTTATCCAAAGACGTGCCCTTGTTGCAGGGCCGCATCAGGGATCTCTTAGAAAGAGACCTCAGCCTGGTCAAGGTGACGCAGGTCATGCTGATTCGCCGAACACTGCCCGGCAAAAGTCGCTCCCTTCGTCTGTGGGAGTTTAATCCGGAGGGACCACGAGATCTCCATCATTTTATGGGCGCAACGCCCGTGGAGATGTATAAACTATTCTTCGGATCAGAAATGATGTGTCCGGATTTGACCGAGGACACAGGCCTAAGCTGCAATCGCCCGGATACCGAAGTAAGTAACCTTGTGCCCGGACCTACTATCCATATAATCATCATAAACTTGCCCCTAAAAGAGCTGTCCTTTTAAACAGGAGTGGATAGCGAAGGCAAAGCTGATCAGGTGTCCGGCTCCCCTTCCCGAAACCAGGCCGGATCCCGTGCTTGTCAGGATGTTGAAGATAATGCCTTTGGAGGGAAGTAAGGGGAAGGACAAGGGAACTATGGCCTCCTCGAAGGAGGCTGCTCCGAAGGGAGGAACCGACTATTCCTCTCCCAAGGGGAAGAAGAGGGCCGCCTCTGACGACTCGGAGACCATGGCCCCAAAGCGGGGGAGAAAATCCTCGTCAGAGGGTCCGACGCCTGGGAGTTCCTCTGCTGAACTACGCCCTCAAAGGGATCAGCCCTCCAGCGAGCCGTAAGTAGAGAGAGGTTTTCCTTTTGAGGGGTGAGAGAAATCCTTGATTTATATATGAGAAGATTAACCGAAATTTTACCTTGTAGCTCGGACCTCAGCCCCTCTCAGCAGAGCTCGTCTTCGGGGGATCTTCTTCCAGAGATGATGGAGAGTGGGACGCCTCCCCCTACCATACCGCCTAGCGAGGCGGGCGACCCTGAGGGGTCGTCGCGGAGGGTTTCTCTGAATCCGGCAGGGGCGGAAGATAGCTATGTGCCCCCCCAAGGATCTCCGCGTCCGGCCTTCGAAAGAGGCCATAGGACAAGTCCGGCACCGTCTGGTGTTCGGCCGGAGGAGCTAAAGATTCTGCTGGGGCGAGCTTCTATCTCAGAGGAGCACCATGCATTGATGGGCACAGTGATTGAAAGGATTTCATCCGCAGAAAGCGGATTGCATGAGGCCGTCAAAAGTTTACTGACGGGTTTTGAGGTACGTTAGATAATGTACACTTTTGTCAGTTGCACATAAGTAAGGTGCGCCCTGTGTAGATAGTAGCCCCTGAGACTCTGCGCGCTGTCAAGAAATGACGGCACGTAGAGGATCATAATCCCAGGTCTAAGATGTCGCCTTTGAATGTAGGTGGCGAGGTGTCCGGAATCAAGCCGAACTGATGATGTGGCCGAACTAAAGCGGCAACTGGACGTGGCAGATGCCGACATCGCGCTTGTCAACAAGCGGCTTGATGAGGCTCAAGGTATGTAATTCTTCGGGCGGCATCAAGTAAGATGAGCTTCATGCCAGTGTCTTACAATGTGTGTGCTTGACGCAGATGGTACGGCCGCCGTGGAGAATCTTAGGGCAGAACTTGCCCGAGCTAAGGAGCAAGCCAGAAAAAGTGATGCGGCTGCCGAGAAGGCCCTTGAAGAGCTGAGAGCCAAACAGGCTGCTCATTGCCGAAGCAAGGAGGAGATGGCCGAGATGGCCGAAATGTTAAAAAGCGCTACCGACCGTTGCAAACTTCTTGAAAAATAAGACCAGGCGAAACAGATGTACTTAGAGAAGGCCGTTGCCAATGCCAAGGACGCGCGCTCTGCGATGAGAGCTGCGAAGGAGGAGCTGCGTCAGGCCGAACAGATTGCGGCTGGAAATCCCTTTATGCTGCGAAGGAAATTTTGCGATCCGAAGTTTGCTCCATTGGACCGGATGTGGAGTGTGGAGGATACCTATCTGGACTTGGCAGCGAGTGCTGCTGATGCGACCGAACACTTTCAAGATCAGAAAGATCGCGAAGTGGAAAAGCTTTTCTGGTCGCAGTTTCACAATCCAGGGCGTCCACTAGCAGTGGTTGATCGTTTGGCTCAATGGGCCGAACTGAATAGGTTGTCTGGACTCGCCATGAAGTACGTCATGGGTCACCTGTGGCCGGGGAGATCGGAGCCGAAGAGTTATTTCAGCTTGGTGCAGCAATTCCTTGACGCGGTGCCGCATATAAATGCAATGAAGAGGTCAGCATGCATAGAGGGCGCTAGGATGGCTCTTGCCCGTGTTAAGACATACTGGGCAGAGATGGAGACCACCGTTGTTGTGTCCCGAGATTCGGACAAAAGCCGAGTACCCTCCGAGCACTATTTTCAGGAAGTTCTTGAAGGCGCTCGTGTAATAGAGATGCAGTGCCGAAAATATGCTATGTTATGATAGCATATGTAATTATAAAGTAATATTTTGATAAACTATAGTGGCCTTTTTTATACTTGTGCCTCCAAGTATTGGGAACATCTCCTGTGCGGCCGTTTTAAGATATATATGTATATATATATATATATAGAATCTGAAAGATGGCAGTCGTTGGCTTCAGCCCCCACGCACATAGTGCGGGGGTGCTCGCAGAAGACGCATTTTCACACTTAACCCAACGTCTTGGTCCTACAAAGGAGGTGATAGCGCAGCGGGCCAGGCAACCGGACTATAATGCTTTAACACTTTCACTTAGCCATAGGAGTTTGACAATGAGACTCTTTAGGTAGCTCCTTGGTGGCAACTGCGCTCGTCTGAATTCAGGGCGCGTATGTGCCTGACCGGGAAGCGGCCCTTTGTTAAAGCAGAGGAATCCGATAGATTCCGATAGGTCATCGAGTGGCTGACCAGTCTCATGACTTTCTCTACTGAGGTGCTCGCCCGGCCGAACCGGGGGCACAATCGCAGTAGTTCTCCTGGTGCTACCTTAGCCAATAGAGCGGAACGTAAGGTAGCCGAACTCAGGAGCCGGGCAACCCAACATTTGACCAAAGACATGATTCGGAGCTGATGCATATAATGCCAAAACTCGCGACGCCGAACACTCCCTAAGGTGTTCGGTCTTTATGAGTGCGGGCGAAGCAACACTCTTTATTAAAAAAGCCCCTAGTGTCCAGGTACGTGCAAATTTTTTGACGTGGCCACATGCCAAGACGCCAGCCTCCTCCTTGGTTATATCATAAAGAAAAAACCAGGGGATGTGTAGCAACAAGAGACAGTACAAAAGGTTTACGCAGGGTCTCAATCTAAAAAGAATCCTTTAGGACGGGTCCCTACTGCACGTCTGCGCCTCTGTCTCCGTTGTGCCGTATCCTGGACGGGCGCCGCACGGCGTTCATCTGTAAAAGAGAGGAACTGAGTTGAAAACGGGTCGTGCCGAAAAAGTTTAAAATAAGCAAAGTATAAAGTAAGATATATAAGATTGAGCTTTATTGTCTCTTATTGTATATGCGTGGATCCCCTAGTGCGGGGGTATATGGCTTCTAGGCCTGCATCAATGATGATTTTGCACCAAACTCGTCTATCCGCGTTCGTGGTCTTGAATGACCTATTTCGAAGTTTCTTTTGGCCGGTGAGGCCA
The DNA here is from genome assembly GCF_003073215.2 of Triticum urartu. Taxonomy (NCBI): domain Eukaryota; kingdom Viridiplantae; phylum Streptophyta; class Magnoliopsida; order Poales; family Poaceae; genus Triticum; species Triticum urartu. The sequence continues at coordinate 4,406 of NW_024112304.1, read as the reverse complement.
TTTTGCTGTGGGGCTTTCAAAGCGGCCGCACGGTCCTCCGCTTGGGGAGGCGCACTTTAGTGCTTCCCCTTCAAAGATATGATGCCTCGTGGACCGGGCATCTTAAGCGTAAGAGATGCATAATGCAGTATTGCGTTAAAGCGAGCGAAAGCTTCGCGTCCCAGTAGTGCTTGATAGCGACTTGAGAACGGGCGATATGGAAGGTCAGCTTTTCACGGCGGAGGTTATCGGCAGAGCCGAATATGACTTCGAGCTGGAGAAAACCCATACAATGGGTGTCCGGACCAGGTATTACGCCTTGAAAGGAGGTTTTGCTGCGGCGGATTCTTACTCGGTTTATCCCCATGTGCTGGATTGTATCCTGATATATCAGGTTTAGTCCACTGCCGCCGTCCATAAGGACATTTGAAAACTGGAGTCCGCCAATTATTGGATCGAGTATCAAGGCAGTCCAGCCTACATTCTTGATATTCCTAGAATAATCTAGCTGATCGAAGATGATCGGTTTTGACAACCAGTGGAAGGACCCTTTGGGCCGTGTGGTGCGTACCTTTATGGGCGCCGCATGTTTTGTTATGTGAAGTGAGTTCACTGTTTTTACTTCTTGTGGGAAGTTCTTTTTTTTCCTGGTGCTCTGCTTTTGGGGTTCGTCCTCGTCTTCGCTTGGTGTGTCGAGCCCCTTGTGTTCGGCATTGAGTCTGCCGGTTTGTTTGAAAACCCTACAGTCTCTGTGGGTATGGTTAGCAGGCTTCCCGGGAGTACTGTGTATCTGACATATCCTGTCCAGGATTTTACTTAGGTTGGATGGATCGTCCCTGTTATCCTGGGGGGGCGAGTTTTCCTGATTTTGTCGTGAGCCTTTGAATCCGGCATTGACTGCCGTTCTCTTTGGACTTTTGTCGTTAGTCCGGCGACGGTCCTTGTTGCGTCGCGGTTTTCCGTTTCCATCCCTAGTTTCGGATGTACTTGGGTCGCTGGGGCTGCACCTTGCCAACCAGCTGTCCTCCCCTGCACAAAAGCGGGTCATGAGGCTTGTTAGTGCGGCCATTGTTCTTGGCTTTTCTTGGCCGAGGTGTCTGGTGAGCCATTCGTCTCGGACGTTATGCCTGAAAGCTGCTAATGCTTCGGCATCCGAACAGTCGACTATCTGATTCTTTTTAGTGAGGAATCTATTCCAGAACTGCCAAGCTGATTCTCCGGGTTGTTGAGTTATGTGACTAAGATCGTCTGCATCCGGAGGGTGGACATAGGTCCCTTGAAAGTTTGCTCGGAAAGCATCCTCGAGCTCTTCCCAGCTTCCAATTGTGTTTTCGGGAAGGCTTTTAAGCCAATGCCAGGCTGGCCCTTTAAGCTTAAGGGGTAGATATTTTATGGCGTGGAGATCATCTCCTCTAGCCATGTGTATGTGGAGGATATAATCCTCGATCCAGACTCTAGGGTCTGTTGTTCCATCATATGCCTCTATGTTTATGGGTTTGAATCCCTCTGGGAATTCATAGTCCAGGACCTCATCGGTGAAACATAGGGGGTGTGCGATGCCCCTGTATTTGGGTGTGCCGGACTCTGATGATGGCTTCATAGCGTTGCTTACGAGAGCTTGCTTTCTTGGCCCATAAATGGACCTGACTGGGCCATGATGCGAATCCATAAGTGGGTCGCATGCCGATTTAGGTGCGGCGCCGCTTGCCGCATTATGGGGTCATCTATCCGACCGTGTGGCTTTTTCATTTTTTGAATGCGAGGGCTCTAGGGCCTCTTTGTCGAATTCAGGCAGTAGCTTTCTTTTCCGATAGCTTTTAGTGCGGCGACTGTCGCCGTACTTATCTGTGGTATTGATTACTTTGCTCCATCTAATCCGGAGTGCGTCTTCTGCTGTTTTTAGCTTCCGCTTCTGCTTCTTTAGGCTGCGTGCAGTTGCAATGAGCCTCTCGTGGAGATTCTTCTTCTCCATAGGTTTATTCGGCGTGAGGTCGTCCGGAATGTCGTTTTCGCCGGAGGAGGGATGTTCGGTTTCTCTATCCGTGTTGCCCTGTTTGGACGGTTCTCTAAGGCCTGCTCGTTGTCTACCGGCTCGTCCTGCTCTATGGCTGGGTTTTTGTTGAGGCGGGGCTTGGGTCGGCGTTTACGCCGACGCTTTGATTGCTTTTCGGGGGGTCGATCTCCCGTCCCATCCCCTTTTTCCTCGTTGTCGCTTCCTTTAGGGGTATCCACCATGTACACATCGTGAGATGAGGTGGCTGTCCAATGCCCTATGGGCATTGGTTCGTCGGTATCTCCTGCATCGTCATCCATGCTGTCGATGTCTCCGGAGTCGAAGTTGAGCACGTCGTTTAAATTGTCGACAGTGGCTACCAACTGGGTGGTGGGTGGGCTTTGAATTTCTTCATCGTCCGTATCCCATCCTCGCCGACCGTAGTTCGGCCAGGGACTCTCCTGATAAGGAGAGAGTCTTGAGAGAGTTCAGGATATCGCCACAAGGTGAGTGCTGAAAGATGTCTGCGGCGGTGAACTCCATTATCGGTGCCCAATCGGATTCGATTGGCAGGGGCGCGGGGGGGTCGGAGTCCGGGGAGGAGTCCGGATCCTTGGAGTCACGGGTCGTGCAGAGTGCGGGGCTAGCGTTCGGCTCGATCGCTTTCGGGATCGCAGCCCCCGAGGTGACGTCCAACCGCTCATCCTCGATTGGCGCAATAGTCTCCGAGTTAGGGGTTGGAACCGATGCATGTGCGGCCTCCAGGACACTGTCCGGAGGCAGAGCTAGATCATGCCCCTCGAGATAGTGCGGCGCGCTTGGCCATGGCTCGAACCCGTCGAAGATCAAGTCTCCGCGGATGTCAGCCGTGTAGTTTATGTTCGGGTGGGCGGGTGTCGTTGAATCTGAATCCTCACCCAATCCAAGATTCGGAGGCCGAAGAGTTTCCGAACTCTGAAGTTCGGATTCTTGGATGTTGTCCAACGAATCTAGCCCGTTGCCTGATCCTAAGCTCAGGTCTTGAGTTACATCCTCCTCTCCGCGGGTATCCGTCTTGGAGGAGTCGGGAATTCGGACGTAGCTAGTCCTTAAAATAGATGAAGGGTCGCCGCACTGCGCCTCTACCATGGCAACGTGGTGGGTGACTTGGGGAGAGTTAATTTCTCTTAGATCGGGTTTAAGCCCAACCTGGTCATAACCCGTAGCGACCCCCAGGGCGGTGATGCGATCCAAGAGCTCGTTTACGGAAGAGATCTCCATTGGATCTAGCTGCTCGACGAGCTTCGAGCTGACGTGTAGGTTGCTTTTGATGACCCGAGAGGTCACCGTCGGCGCAACAGCCGAACAGGCGGTCATGAGGAAACCACCTAGCCGGAGGGTTTGGCCGACAGCCAAGGCTCCCTTAGCAATGGCGCCGTCTTTAAAGATGGGAGGAGGCATCCTTCCTGATTGCGACGGCACAGAGGAACTCTCAATGAAAGCACCAATGTCGGTGTCAAAACCGGCGGATCTTGGGTAGGGGGTCCCGAACTGTGCGTCTAGGCCGGATCGTAACAGGAGACAAGGGACACGATGTTTTTTACCCAGGTTCGGGCCATCTCGATGGAGGTAATACCCTACTCCTGCTTGATTAATATTGATGATATGGGTAGTACAAGAGTAGATCTACCTCGAGATCAAGGAGGCTAAACCCTAGAAGCTAGCCTATGGTATGATTGTTGTGTATGGAGTTTATTGCCTACGGACTACAACCCTCCGGTTTATATAGACACCGGATAGGGTTAGGGTTACATAAATTAGGTTACAATGGTAGGAGATCTTGAATATCCGCATCGCCAAGCTTGCCTTCCACGCCAAGGAAAGTCCCATTTGGACACGGGACGAAGTCTTCAATCTTGTATCTTCATAGTCCAGGAGTCCGGCTGAAGGTATAGTCCGGCTACCCGAACACACCCTAATCCAGGACTCCCTCACTAACCGCCATATTTGAGCACAACATTATTATGCATGGACCTTGACTATGTATGTCACCATGTGTCCAGATCTGAGATGCCGCGAGATATTTCGATGAACGGCGCCGAGTTCGACCCCCGTGATGCTACGTGGGTGTCGAGGAACACTCTTGGAGAGTACTCGCTTTTTATTGGGGACAGCTACCCCATTGTGAAGCGGATGCCACCTTCCGTGCACGACACGGAAGGTCTGCCGTTCATGAAGCATGGTTGTGTCTTCAGTGCGCACCGCCGGATGAACGACATGCTGGACACGCTATCCCTGATTTATGCCGCTTCAGCTTGGATGAGTCTCCATCGTGTGGAACCGGACTAGAAAGCTGCGACAATGATTCCCGTTGCCCACCGCTATGGATCGTGCCATCCATGAAGAACACCTGGGACTAGAACCTGGAGGAGGACATGTAGCCCATCTATAACGT